>NW_008580152.1:58727-65235 GCF_000520115.1 Aphanomyces invadans
CACTACCAAACGAAAGCCAGCCTATCGGTTTACAATCGCAGCCGACGTTGACCTCCTAAAAGTGGTCGTATTGGTGGCCCCGTTCGATGCGGGCTATGGGCAAACAACTGCTAGGTGGGATGAGATCGGTGACAACATGAGAAGCATCCATGGTGAAGCCATCACAGCAATCTGCTGCCGCAGGCGGTTCGACGACTTGCTGGCCGCATTCAAACAGGCCACTCTGAAGGCCCTTCGTTCGTCAGGCACGGAAGAGGAATACAACAAGCGTGATCAGCTCCTGCAGGGCATCGTTGACTTGGTAATTGAACAATGTGCGTATCTGGCTTGAACGACATGACTGTTAGATTGATGCGGCAGCTACAAAGAAGAATACGTTAGAGCAAGTTCAAGATAAGCGAGAGACCGATGGCCACCTCATCCATGAGGCGGCGATCGTGAGTATGAAAAGAAAAGCTGTCGACGACGAAGTGTCGCCACTAAAGGGGGCGGAGGCGGACGAAAAACGACGCGTTACTGCAGTGAAAGAGGCTGCCTGTGGTTGCCACGTTTACCGAGATGAAGATGATGCTGGAATCAAACAAAATCAAAGCAGAAGAAGTTGCGACCAAGAAGGAAGAAATCATGCTCGCCCAGCAGAAGCTGGAACTCGAACGCGCACGATATGAACTTGACAAGGCTGAGCGTGAAAACCGTTTTGCACTTGAAAAGAAGGAGCGCGAGGTGCAGATGGAGTTCATGCGTAGCACAATTGAAATGATGCGTGCATTGACAAAATAGATATATGTCGATATGTCGATTTATATTGTTGGGTGTGATCTTCATGAACAATAGCGTCCTTGTTGTCTTTCATCTGCATGAATAGCATCGCGGAAAATTGTACTTCATGGACGCGATGTATTGTACGCCTTATGCTGTGTGGATTTTACATGGAGATACTCCTCAGCAGGTGGAGACACAACACCAAAGTAGCTGGAAATTTGGTTGCCTCGCTTCATACAGGTATGGACATTTATCAAAATGACTGCCACGGCATACTACAAGCCAACTGCTTGAAGCCACAGCTTCTGTCCACCCTTGTAATCTACGAATGTCCGCAAGTTGCGAACTACACCAAAACCCCACTCTACACTCACATGCACAGACCTCATTTGCCGATTAAATTCAGTTTGATACTCATCGAAACGTGCACCTTTGAATCCACACACAATCACATCATTGATCCCATAAGCGGGATCTCCGTAAATAACGTACCTTACATCGCCTACCTTTAGCTTTGGCGCCAAATTAGCCACAATATTACTTCTCGCTAGTAAATAAGCATCATGTCGGGAGCCTGGCTCGGGTCCATAAAGGTGAACAATTATTCCGTCAGGGGACGTCACCACTTGATACTTCACAGCATGCTTCCTCTAAACAAAACAATTACACACAGCATAAATCAAACTCCCAATTCACCTTATGCCCATTTTACACTGTCTTTTGCACACGCTTTCCAGGGCAACAAATCCCGCGCACTGTGCCGTCAATGAATCCAATGCATGTTTGAAGGGGGGCGCCTTGCGCATGTATAGCGTCTGAACACTTCCGCATCCATGCAGCGTCAAGTCCATCGTCGTCCCAGGACAGCAAATGGCCAAACATGTCGTATATGTGTTGCAAGACGTGGCACGCAATGGCAGAGAGTGCCTCACGGCTCCGACCAAAGAGCAACACCATGGTGCCAAGACGGTGTGGCCACGTCAGACGGTTCAGTATGATACAAAGGGCTTCCACGCGTGGTGCTTTGTAGCGGCTGGCAGTGACGACAGGGTCAGGTAGCTTTAGCAGTCGTGCAAGTAACATGATCTCTTGCTTATTGAAACGAAAGTTAAACTCGCAGTCTTGGTTGCTCTGACTGTTTATGTCGAAGCGATGCGCAGGGATTGTTATTGCTCGGGACCCATTGGCAAGATACTCCACGAGCCCGGCGACGAGAGGAAGGACCGTCTGTCCATTCTCCATGGGTGAATGTGCAAAATCCTCCGTGGCAAAAACAACAAACCAATAAATTTCCTTGTTGCAAATTTCGAGAAAAGTCCACAAGGAAATTCACGTTTGCAAAATCATCACTCTAATGAAAATATACTCCATATGCAAAGGAAGGCGCAAACATTCACGGGTGACGTGATCGTTCGACTCTGGAGAGAACATTGCGGATCATGCAATTTGGGGTGGGAATAGCACAAGAGGGGTCTTGCGAAGTTCATGGATAGTTTTCGTCCAGGATAAAATGATCAAATTGGTTTTTTGGTTTTTCGGCAATTTGACAAATATGGAATATTTTTGTCCCGAGAGTGATGGTTTCGATGGCGGAATTCTTCGATCGAGATGTTTGATGGGACGGTGGGCCGCCGGCCGCGCGTGAGCTTGGCAGGCAAGAGACCATCCGCGAAGGAGATGTCCAAGCACGACTTTGTTGCAGCTGCACGGGAAGAGCGTATGAAACGAGCCCAAAACCGCCTCCTCCAAGAGATGAGCATCAAGCTCCAAGCATGGTTTCGGGGATGCCGCTCTCGCAACCTCACTCGCATCGCGTTCCAGCAAGCCGTCACTGCGAAATGCAACGACATCGAAACTCTCCAACGATTGTACACCTTTGAGGTTCCGGTCCCCGTGCTCACTCGTCTTCTCCAAGAGACCATATACGTTGGGCAGCTGTGGCCACCGACGAACGATGGTTCCGTGCCCAGCGCTGTCCTACGTTTTGTGCAACAATCATGGGTCACACTCCAGTCCGAGTGGGCGAAAACCCCGTCGAGTATGCGGGAGTGGAGCTGCCGTATATCGTCACTCTGCTCGCTTGTGTTGCGCCATCGACCGACAGACTTGGCGGAATTCATTCCAGTCGTCGCGCACTCCCTTCCCCAGGCGCTGTACCGCTGGTCCATCTTTCCATCGTATGGATTTTTTGATGCCGTAGTGGAAGCATGGACGAGAGATCCCCACCACCGTACGTGTACCCCGCCCTTCGTCGACTGTCTTTGATTCCCTCGAGTTGCAGAGTTTCTGCAGCTCGTTCCACACGTCAGCTCGCTGGTGCACACATATGCGCTACACGCCAAGTTTGCGACCGTTCTCATGTCGCTGCCGCTGAGCGCCCAGCAACCCACCTTGGTACTTTGTGCTCAATGGACAGCTCAGCTTTGCTCATCCAACCCCATCGATGCACTAGAAACCTTGGCTTGAACAATCGTTCCTTCACCTGCCAGCCACATCCTCGTGGGTGACATCGCCATGGAATCAAGCAGTCGTTGTGGGAAACTTGGCCGACCTCATCGTAATCTGCCTGAATAATTCGTCCCTCATTTTCTGATGTAGAGTTCGCCAGGAGGCCATGCGAATACCTCTGGGCTCGAATTGCTTGCGACGTACGCATCTGACGCGATGTTGTCGTTTGCATTTGGCCAGCAACAACACGCTGATCACCGTGGACCCACCGCGGCCGTGATCGCCGCTGACCCGTCGCTGTGCGAGGCCGTGCAAGCCCAAGTTCAGCTGCTCGCGTCGCGGTCGTTTGTGCTAAAGGTGTGGTCGGCAGCACTTTCAGCGTCCTCACCGGTCTTCCTCCACTCGATCGCTCAAATCTTTGCTTCGATGATCATCCTGCTGCCCCCGTCGAGTCCTGCGTTGTCGACAGTGCTCTTTACCTTGTCCAGTTCGACCATGCTTTTGCAAATGTTTGAGAATTTGAGTCCGTCGCCGGCGTACTCGCCGCACTGGGTCGTCTTTTGTGCATCCTTGGGGCACTACCTGCACACTGCCGACGATCAGCATTTTTCGAGCCACTTCCCTCCCCGCGCCGCCCTCACCGCCCTCTTGAACCAAGCGCTGTACGGCCTCCTGTGGGTTGAATCCCTGCCGGCATATACACGTGCTTTTGAAGCTCAGTTGACGCACATGATCCATGTGTTCAACGAGCTCTACGTCCGCCACGCCCGCGTTCCGTTTTGCCCAAACGAGCACTGGCTGTGGCCGACTCTGGCGATTCCGACGGACATCATGCAATCGCTCGACTTGGACGACGACGAGCCGCTGACCGTGCAAGTCTGCTTTGGCACGAACAGCCGCGTGAAGCTCCAATTTGTGCTGACGACACTGCCCCAAGTCGTGCCGTTCGAAGCGCGAGTGTCCCTCTTCCACTCGTACTTGCTTCTGGATAAGCAAACCGTCCCGAGTCGACACGTGTTTGCGTCACTGATTCCACTCCGCATTCAACGCGATCGCATCGTGCAAGACAGCTTCCAGGGGTTCCAAGCGGTCGAATCGCTCAAGGGCCGCATGCAGATCACATTTATCAACGAACAAGGGCTCGAGGAAGCGGGCGTCGACGGCGGCGGTGTCTTCAAGGAGTACATCGACACGCTGACGAAAACCGCGTTCTCCACCGAGGTGCGCCGAACGATCTGTGCAGGTCTTTGTCGTCCAGGGCGCTGCTGCTCATGCGGGGGTGCCTAGTTTCCGTATTTTCGAGCAACCGACGATCGGTTGCTGTACCCAAATCCACTCGCGCACGTGGTGTCGGGTGCGTTGACTGTGTGCATGGAGTTGCAAGTTGGCGTTCATGCTCGACGTAGACGACGCCGTCGCGCACTTTCGTTTTCTCGGCCGCGTCCTCGCCAAAGCCGTCTACGAAGAAATCCTGATCGAGCCGCAGTTTGCGCTCTTCTTTTTGAAAAAGCTGCTTGGCCACTTCAACACGCTGGACGACTTGCGGTCGCTGGATGCCGAGATGTACCGCCATATCGTCGAGCTCAAGTCGAATCGAGACGTCGAGGCGCTCGGCCTCACGTTTACTGTGGCGTCGGGACCGAGTGCGCATGAACTTGAATGTTTGCTTGACGCCGTATTGAACTCGTTGTGTCGGCAGGTTCTGTGCATGAATTGGAGCCGGGTGGAAGTCTCGTCCCAGTCACCAACGACAACGTGATTCGATACATCCACAAGTTGGCCGATTTCAAGCTGAACGCGCAAATTGCAGCCGCGAGTCGGGCGTTTTTGCAAGGATTTCACGACTTGATCCCGACCACGTGGCTCCACTTGTTTAGCCCCGTACGTGGGAGAAGCGCTGAAGTGTGCTAAGAGGGCAGTAGGCGGAGCTCCAAATGCTCATCGGGGGCTCCAACTACGACGTGAATGTGGACGACTGGCGAGCCCACACCAACTACGGCGGCGGGTACCATCCGTCCCAGCCCTTGATTCAATGGTTTTGGGAGATTGTCACGGAATGCACCCCAGCCGAACGCGGGGATCTCCTCCGCTTCATCACGAGGTGCGTTGTTCACCATGGTTTTGTTGCTTCTGCATGGCGGAATTGTAGCTGTTCGCGGCAGCCGTTGCTCGGATTCAAGCAGCTCAGTCCATGGATATGTATCCAGCAAGTCCGTGTGCAGGACGACGACCGGCTGCCGTCGAGGTAAGCCATCATGACCACAGTGCCGAGTCGGGACGGTGCACTCACGTGCTATAGTGCGACATGCATGAACCTGCTCAAGCTGCCCACGTACTCGACAAAAGAAATCATGCGCGCCAAGCTGCTGTACGCCATTCAAGCGAAAGCGGGCTTTGAACTGTCGTAGCCGAGTTCGTGTAACAAGCTCGTCTACTTTGTTCGTGCTACGTGAAGGACGCTGGATGCATTCAGCGCAGTCGACAGAACGACGAGGTAGTGCCACCACGGGAATGCCCTCGACGTCGAGACAACACACTTACTTCATGGCATCTCGCGACCCATCAAGACAGAGTGTTAGATTCAAGGTCCGCATTCGAAACAGCCCTGTAAAGGCCATCAGTCGTCCATGGTCACCACGGGGATGTGAAGGAGGATGGAGTTTACAGGAATTCTTGGAATAAACCATGTAGCTTTCGTGCCTTGGAAGGGCCACCGCGGTCGAGTTACACAGGCGCAGTCAGCGAAAGGAATGCACGTTGCCTTGTGGCGAGGTGTGGTTTGCAACGAAGTGCTCGATGGTGTCCCATCAAAGCAGGTGTGGCCATCTTGAAGAAAACGACGCGTTCGTTTCTTCCATGCATGCCACACAACACCTGGGTTATTCGCGGCGCGAATAGTTTCTAGGAGACGCGATGTCTCTGTTGCGATGGCCTCTCGGATCTGCGGGTACTGAAGCAACTCTTTGGGGAGTTTCCAAAATCCTTTTCCCATCGTTTGATTGACGTCTTCTAGCACTACCGAATGGATCGCGTGGTCGCCAGCAACGTCAGGCCGCTGGTACTCACTGGAGACATAGCAGTCTCGTACCAGGTGCGTATCGACCAGGATGTAGTCCAGTCGAATGGTGCTGTGTGGACCTGAATAGGTCCTATCGTCCGAGTGGTGCATGCGCCATGCGTTCGTTACCCAAAGGGCAGCAAGCCACTCAAGGCAATCGACGCGCCCGACAGTGTGGCTGTGGTCCGCATCGAGGTACAGGTACATCGGTAGGTTGAGGTCGCCCATGATGAAATGAGT
>NW_008580152.1:68341-69830 GCF_000520115.1 Aphanomyces invadans
GTCCGACGCGCTGGCAGCGCAAGACCAAGCTGGTCGAGTCGAAGGACGCGGTGTGTTCCTTCTTTCGCCACTACCATGGTTTGATCGTCGTCGTAGACTTGTGCCAATGCGCGCATTGCAGACAATTGACCGACAACATCGTGGTCAGGTGAAAGCACCACCAACCGTTCCAAAGTGCTTCGTCCCAAGTGAGTTTGTAGGATTTGAAGCAAGGTGTTTGGAGTGAGGAGCCGTCCACCTCCCGACGGCAGCCAAATTTCAGGGTGCCCTGTCAAGCACAGCACCCATGCATCGTGCCGGTAGAAGGTAGGTGCCATGACACACAGCCATAGTTCCAAGAGAGACAATGCGTCCTCTACTTGGATCTAGTGGTCCTTCACAGGTTCCAGCATGTCGCCGACAGTGGCTACCTGAAGTTCCTCTCGCCGACACTGCAGTTGAGCGTATCTTCGTCTTTCCGTAGATGTGCTTTTGTACGTATCGGCGGCGAAGGATTGTACCTTTCTCCCTGACGTCGCTGCAAACTATCGATGCCATGTGTGTAAATGAACCACTGATGTCAGCGTGATACGGTCGCATTTGGCCATGTCGTGTAGCGTCACATTGGCGGACAGGTGTTTCTTTTGAACCTGCGTCCGAAACTTATCCGCCTGGCCTTTTAGGACGAGCTCCGATAGCCCACTGAGGTCGTCCTCTAGAGCCTCGGCAAAGGTACGCTCAGTGTCGACGACATCCTCCGCATGCACTTGAGCGATGGACGCTGTAAGGATGTCGTGAAGTCGCCCAATCGACATCGTCTCTACGTCAAACGTAAGTGTGTTGTCTGACTGCTGCATCGTAGTGATACATTGATTACGCTCATCCTCGTCGAGCATTCGAAGCTCGAACGTAGGAATCATCGTAACAGTATCCCGGTCAGCCCTCCACTGGAGAGGCTGAAAGCCCCCGTTGTAGGTACGTAAGACAGAAATTCGGCGTAGCGCAAACAGCTAGTGTTTTAGGTGTCGTGCGCGACCGCTCCTTGCGTATTTTACGGCCTGACACCTCTTGAAAAGGTATGTCCACTTCCATCGACATAATCGGGTCCACGTCTGGGACATAATCGTTCGTGTCACCAGCACTGTCGTCCTCGAACACACTAATGTACTCGCTAGGCTTGACAGTGGGAGCTACTGGGGCGATCCCACCGATGGAGTCCAGAAGTGATGATGTGAAGGGACGTGGAGAACTCGCCACGTTCAGGGATAAGTCCACCTTGGAGTTTGGTAGCTCACCCTGTTGCGTAGGGATCGTGGCATGGCAGCGCAAAGGGGGATTGGGCCTTGTAGCCACTCCTACTACGGGGACAGCTGTGTTGTTCGTGGGAACTTGTTCGCACGGGTCCTCGCGAGGTCGCTTCACTTCCATGTCGAGACGGTGTGTCGAAACACCGTTGACACCGTGGAAAGGAGTCCCTTTCGTGCCCTTAAAGTACACGCGGTAATAAAAC
>NW_008580152.1:102836-128017 GCF_000520115.1 Aphanomyces invadans
GGGTAACTTGTGCAGCGTCGGAGTACATAGAGTCGACAAACCCTTAGACGAGTATCGATGGTGAATTGCTCGCGTAGTGAAATCGTGGACTTAGTTGGTTGAGTTGATATACACCCGAGGTATGCCGCCAAACGTCCAAAGGCTCATAGAAAACAATGCGGTAATATATTACTACGGAGTAGGTTGGAGTTTGTCCCAATTTTTCACCAAATTTCGATGAATAGTTTGTCAAAAGAATTTGTCCCAATTTTTCACCATATTTCGATGAATAGTTTGTCAAAAAATGGCCAAATTCTGCTGAACAATCACCGTGGTTGAGCTCAACGCAGGATTGCCCTCCTCATGTAGGCGGACTTTGCGACCCATTGGATAGAGCAGAGGCACAAATTGAACGCTCTGCATGGAGTCTGCGCAGCATGGAGATCATGCCCTCCTCGACGGAATCAAGCAGATCGACTGTCTTTGGAACCGACTTCGGCGAAGCTACGCTATGGTGCCCGTCAAGGTGGACTGCCATACGAGTTCAACTCCAAAACGCGACGAATTGAACGCAGTGGGGCGGCTCATGATGCCGTTCGTCCGACAGCGCGCGAGATGCACGGTACTGCAATGGCAAGGAATATTACATTTGCCATCACGACTATAACTATGGTTTGATGCGAGAGTCGGTGTTGGGCACGGGTGCATACATGGCAGTGCCTTGAACGTTGTGCTGCTGGTACGGCGCTGACATGGTGTGGTATACGTTCGCGTTGTTGTGTTGCATCTTGAGCGGCATGCGGATCTCTTGATATCCTTTCGACCGACGGCGCTGAGTACACATGAGGTAGCAGGAAAGGAACACGAGGGCGATTTCGAATCCTCCGATCGCGGCAACGACGACCCCGATCATCTCACTACATCACGGTCAACACCACGTGCATCCGACAGAGTGGTCACCTTTGTTTGTCCATCCAGGTCACAAGTTTGGTTTCGCATGAGCAAAAGAGCGCTTGCTCCGCCAATATTGTTACGTTTTGCACGATCGCTTCACCGGCACACTGCAGACACCGTTAATCAAGACCAAGCTGCCAGGGTCGACGGGTACCTTTTGGAACGGACTGTTCGGCATCAGGTCTGCTGCCGTGATCATACATCGCTGCGACACAAAGTCGGCAAACCAGTTGTAAGAAGCATCCTCTCCCATGCATCGGGCGACCATGGCGCCGGTCTCGAACGTCTTGGTGAGGTCGACTTCGGGTGCGCACGACGAGTACGCGTGCTTGAAGACGTTGTGGAGTTCGGTCAGGACAGTCGTGTCTTCCGTCGTCAGCAACTCGTGCTGCACGTTGTAGTCGAGGTTGCTGAGCTTGATGAGAGACTTGTGGAGTTGAAGCATGAATGCGGCGAGAGCAAGTTGGGACATGATTGACACCGTCACCTACAGCCGCCCGTCGTTCATGAGCACGAGAAACGTTGGGAAGATGAACATACCAGAGTCGCATATGGACAGAGAAACACTTTGCTCTCCCAGTGCGCGCCGCAACACCCCAGCGCCGCCACGAGCACAATGAGGAACCCCGACGCAATGATTGCTCCCGAGATCGTGTCGGACGTGAACTCGTTCAAGTCTGGCGATGACATCATGTACCCACCGATCATGATAAGGAGGCCTCCAAGGACAAGGAAGAGCACATTCGTGAAAATCAAGACGAGGCGGGAGAAGTTGCGGCACTTGAGCGCCATCTTCGCGACGAACGTTGGCAGAGAGGAAGACGAAAACCCCGACTCGACCCGGCATGCTCAGGGGGCCAATCAAATGCATCCAATTGCAATACGACACTTTCATAGGTCCATACGCAATCTAATTCTACCAATGAAATGCATTCGTCTGGTTGTCCAAGTGATGCACCGGCAGCGCGTCCGTCGACCGGCAATGCAGTCGATGGCCCACAGCTCCTTCGCTCCAAGTCCTCTCCTTGCCACGGGCTGCCCTCTGCTCCATGCCCCGCCTTGCGAGTGTGCAACTTTCTAGCCAGAACGTGTGCACGTGAGTTACTCAATCACACATTTGAAACCCGCAATTCAGTCTGGCCATTTACTACTCCCTGTGTCCGCTGGTCTTGCTCCGGCATTGCGTGTGGGCAAATTAGATCGGACGAGATTAGGTGCATGCGCTCCGCGACGACACTCGAGTGGATGGGCTCGTGGCCTCATTGAACAGCATTCAGCTAGGTCAGTGCTGGCGAAACCATCACAGAAGCCAGGCACCGTCGCGTAGAGCCTCTCTCGGACTTGGTGTCCTTTGGTGCTCCGACGAGACCAGCAACCACAACGCGCGGACATGATGCGGAATTCCACCGAGTGCCCCGTTCGTGTGAAACTGCATTGGTCCTTTTAATTTAGGACCTGTGAGGTGGACAATTGGGACCCTGTGACAATTTATACAACAATTCTCTGCACAGCGCACCTGACGCTATTTCGAGATTTCACGGCCGAACATGATGCGCCCCTCTGCGTAAACTGTACCGTACACTGCGTTGTACAAAACGGCGGAGCCACCCTCGAAGCATTTCCCCCTCAGCCCGACAAAGAGCATACGTTGTTCAAGAGGTGCTTGGGGCGCACGCCGAACACCGTGCAGCTGCGGAAGAGGAGGTTAAACGCGACTTGACGAAGCACAAACGTGTTTTTTTTTAATGCGACGTTAAACTCGTGCTCGAACGTGCTTTCTTAGCTCACACGGGTGCATATTTCACACTATACATCCTATTCAAGCGACGATTCGCGCTTTGCGTGCAGCAGCTACTTATGCATTTTTTCCACACCAGAAGTACCGCACGCAAGCCGACGGAGTGCCTTGGCGGCATGATGATGACCTGGCGAGCGTTCGTAACAGGTGAGCTCGCCATTACACCTCCATGCCACGAAAGACGCATGCGTTTTAAATCCAGTTCGCACGTAGAAACCGTCGAAACCCTTTAACGCAAGATCGCGTTTTTCAAGGAGATCGAAGCCAGTTGGAGAAGCAACCGCTGATTGGTTGATAAACTCGGCCGCAGAAAAAGATCAGGCGGGGTCCTAGTTCCAGCAATCAAAGCGCGTGTGAAATTCGGCATTTTGCATTAAATAATAGAGGTTTTTGGCCAAGAGCCAGGGCAAGACAATATTCTTCCTTTTTCAGCACACCACCACAAAGAGAAGAGATATGGCGGCCAAGGCGACGGACCGGCGATGGAGCTTCGTCCGCGCGCAGGAGTTCTTCAGCGGCGACGGCAAGCCAGATACGTATGTCCATCGAGCAGGAGAGCGAAGGTTGAGGAAGTCTGAAACGATGGAACTCTTGCGTAGGTTGGACATTCGCGGGATGACGGCAGCCGCGAAGGGAGTGTCGTCGAAACGGCAGAAGTTCCGAATGAGCGTCGTGAAGAATGGCGTGACGATATATGGCTCGAAACCTTGCCCAAATGCTGAGAATGAACTCGGAATGGGCTTGTTGGGGCCTACTGTCTCGACGCCCACGGCCGGTAGTTCCTCTACTGCTGCCGCCGCACCCCAGAAAGACCGCGAACGTATTTTTATTGAAGACCCACGCGCGCCCTGTCTCGCGATCGACTACAGCAATGACACATACAAGATGATGCCGTCAATTGAGCGGTTTTCTGCGCACACCGGCGTTTGCCAGATCCTGGGCACGAAGCTCATTCGAGGTGGGAAGCACCAAGTTGCAGTTGGTGACATTCTTCGATTTGGGTCGGTTGGTCTTCTCGTGACGGAGATTGACACGGGCCGAACCGGCTCGTCGGACGCGTCGCTTTCTCCCGCGGATATCACGCATTTGACCCAGCGCCTCGTCTGCCTTGACGATACGCAAGGTGACGTGGACTCTGGTGACGATACTGACGAAGCCAACGGCAACGATGGCTCCCAGTGCGACGATCCATCCCAGCGGCTCAGTGTTACGCGTAACTCTACGGTCAACGTGTGTTACGTGTGCTACGACGAGTCGGAAGACGACAACCCCCTCGTCGCGCCATGCAAGTGCTCTGGGGACACCAAGTATATTCACGTCAATTGCTTGAAGCGGTGGCACACGAACGGGGACAAGAACGAAATTTGTGCCGTCTTGGACGAGAGCGACGCTCGTACGTGCAGCATTTGCAAAGCTGCATACCCCGCCCGCATCAAGATTCCTTCGACCAACAATTATGTATCGCTGCTGCCCGACCGGCTGGATGCCCCTAGCATCATGCTTCAAGTCGTGACCAAACACACAAGCTCGACACTGAACACCTCGACGCGGTACCAATTGAGCTACAAGACGCTTCTCAACACGGAGACAGCACGACCGCTCATGATCGGCCGGTCGTCCCAATGCGATCTCGTGCTGAAGTATCGTACCGTGAGTACCATTCACGCGGAACTGCATTACCACAAGGGCGAGTGGTTTGTCAAAGACGCGGGCAGCTCGAACGGCACGTTGCGGTACATCTACCGCCCGCTGACCCTTCCTGGCAACCAAATGCTGCACGTCAAGTTCGGTCGCACAGTGCTCAGCATCAAGCCGACAAAGAAGCTTCGATTGCCTTCTCTCTTTGGCATTGGCAAAAACGACCATCAGCAGGACGACGTGCATCACCAACACCCCCACAACCATCAACAGGATGGAACGTCCCGGGCCCGAACTCTCCAAGGCCGCGCGTTCAGCGCCGACGCCGTCGACCAACACGGAAACATGCACGATGTGTCCCGACGCTTGGAGCATCTAGACATCAACGGCAGAAGTTAAGCTGCTGCCGCTCCCGCCATGCGTGCATGTTGCTAATTTTATCGATCTCCCGTCAAAAGTGTGTTGTGTGAGGTTTCGCTGGTTTTCCACTATTTTGGTAAATGTCTGAAGTGGATATCCATACTTTGGATAATTTGAGAACATTAGCAAGGAGAATTGCTAAAACATTCACTGAAAATTCACAATTTGATTGCAAAAAACATGGGAAACCCGCGAGTGTTATTCAGCAAATATTATAGACAACGTCCCGATGGCAGACAGAGCAGCGGCGCGCCTGCGCGCCGAAGCGGCAGCGAAACGGGAACGAGAGGCTGCAAAGAAACATCTTGAAGCCTCTGGCGCAGGTCCGTCGCAGTACGAGATGAAGGGAGTGATACGACAAGTCGGGTACGACATCAACATGGGAGACAACACCCTCCAAGTCGCGAGGAAGACATCAGCCGCAAGTGCAAGAATTCCAGTACAAATGTCATCAATACCATTGCCACCTACCCTGCCCAAGACTGCACCATCTTCGAAATCATCCACAAAGAAACCCGAGGTCGACATCGGCTTGTTACCAGGATGGAGATCTGCCGTCGACAAGGAGAGTGGCGATGTGTACTACTGGAGCAAGGTTCGTGTACCCGCAGCTCCATGATGAGTGTGAATTACGTGATGGCATGATGGAGTGCAGACAACCAAGGAGACGACTTGGGAAAAGCCTTCGATCGTACGTGAAATCGCCGCCTCGGCAAGTGGTGACGCGATCTTGTAGGTAAACCCGCAACTAGAGAAAGGCGAGACACCACTGCCATAGTACGCTGCATCCTCATACCGATTGATGCCTTTGTTGGGCGAGTACTGACGCAGAATAGCGGCTGGGAAGAGGTGCAAGATCCCTTGTCACAAGACGTCTACTACTGGAACATCCACACGCAAAAGACGCAGTGGGAGCGCCCCGTGTCCCTCGGTACACGCCCTCCTCCTTGATCGCTGGCTCCAATTCGCGCTGAATCGTGCCAAGTAGAACAAGCTATTGAAGCGAAATCCAAGTTAGACAACTTGCTCCAGAATTGCGGGTCCAGTGCATTTGTTGGGTGCGTTGTAAGAACGGGGATGATCGCTGCTGATGCACCCGTAGCATCGACGACGAAGGTTCTCACGGAAACACCTCGGCGGTAACGTCGGGTAATGTATCGTATCCGCCGCACCTGCATCCACACCATCTTGTCTCATTCGTGACACAGGCATGAAGCGAGGGCTGTCGCACGACAGCCCAGACACGTAAGCACGACCCTGTCGTCATATCATCATTTCCATCCACCGATCTGTGCTTTCTTTCCTCAAGGTCCACAAGAAAGTCGCCGCGCCGCGCGTAGACGTCCAGTCCATGCCCCATGTCGGATCTGTGCGCGAAGTGCTCTGGCGATGTGGTCGCGCCTTTCCGTACTTTTAAAACCTCTCGATACAAACGCCAAATATAAAGTTCGAATTTCGTGTGCATTTATAATGTGCAGGACTTTTTTACCTATCCCACACCTTCACCTTCATTAGTCAATTCCCGCGACGACATCACTTGATGGTGGAGAGAGCGCCAAGGACGGTGCCGGTTGGCGAGAAGAAGCCGTTGCTTTCTCAAGGCAGCATGCGTAGTGAGCCGACAACGGCATCTCGTGCGCCCGTGCCTCCGCCGATCTCGGTTGTCCGCGTGAATGACGTGTCAAGGGAGTCGACTGCGTTGACATCGACCTCGTTCCGGTCGCGCCAGGAAATGTCTGCGTCGTCCAGTGTAAGCTCGTCGTCGCCACGAGACACAGCTCCTCGACAATTCATGATCCTCGGCGACATCAGTGGCAATTTGCAATCCGAGTTGTCTGAGGACTCGTTGTTCCTGCCCGATTTTTCCAAGCTGGTACGTCGTTGTCGCGTGCTTGGTTTACAGTTGTGTGTCGTACTCATGTTCCTCTAGAACGACAGCCAAAAGAAACGCAAGGCGCAGCACATGGAGTCGTTCGACTATGATTTCTTTGAATCGCGTGTGAACCAGCAGCACGACCACGAGCAAGTACGTCTCGTCACACCAATCGAATCGACAATCGCATGTTGGTGATTGCTGACTACTTGCGTCGCCATGTAGACGGAAGAAGACATCCACATGCTCAACTTGGGTCGCTGGGTCATGACGTTCTTCATCGGGTTGGGAACGGCGGGCGTCGCGTGCTTCATCGAAAAGTTTACCGAGATGTTTTCCTCCATCCGCCTCGAAACGATGGAGCGCATGCTTGTGAAGGAACTGTCGGGTCACTCTAGTTTTGGTACGAATGCCCTTTGCACCAACTTCACTTGATGCAAACGTGGCGTAGGATCGACCTACTTGGTGTACGCCAGCATCAGTGTGGGCTATGTCGCCATTGCGTCGTACTGTGTCGCGATTCTGTGTCCAGTCGCGGGCGGGTCTGGCATTTCCGAGATCAAAGCAACATTGAACGGGATCAAGATCCACCGAATCGTTCGGTTGAAGACGTTGTTTTGCAAAGCGTTGGGGGTTCTCTTCAGTGTGGCGGGCGGTCTTCCTGTCGGAAAGGAAGGACCAATGATTCACAGTGGTGCGGTGATTGGGGCTGGTCTGTCGCAAGGCAAGTCATCGTCATTCGGGCTCGATACGTCGTGGACCAAGTTCAAGGGCTTCCGCAACGACAAGGAAAAGCGCGACTTTATCAGCAGCGGCGCCGCCGCCGGTGTCGGCGCGGCGTTCGGGGCGCCCATTGGCGGTGTCTTGTTCGCGCTCGAGGAAGGCGCGTCGTTCTGGCATCAAAACCTGACGTGGCGTACCTTTTTCTGCGCCATGGTGAGTGCATTCGTCCTCAACTTGTGGAGTGCGTTCCAGAGCCAAGACTTCGGCACGGGGGGTGAAAAGTGGGGTCACCTCGGCAACCAAACGGGGACGTTGAGCTTTGGGTCGTTCAGTGCCGAGAACAAGTCGTACGCAGTCTGGGACGTCCCGATCTTTCTCGCGATGGGGATGCTCGGCGGGCTCCTCGGTGCGCTGTTCAACCAAGTCAACACGTACCTGACGCTGTTTCGTCGCGCGTCGCCCCTGCTCTCGCACAAATACGGCCGGTTCCTGGAAAGCCTCGTCATTTGTTTTGTCATGTCGCTCACGTCGTTTTGGCTCTCGTACGCGTTTGGAACGTGCCTCCCCAAGAGCGGTCCATATGCCGACCGCTTGGTTTCGTTTTACTGTCCCGCCGGCGAGTACAACGACATGGCGTCACTTTACACGGTGACAGGCGCCCGCTCGATCATGCAATTGCTTCACCACACGGCCGAAGGCAGCTTCACGTTTGTGACGCTCACGGTATTCTTCCTGTCGTTTTACTTGATGGCGTGCTGGACGTACGGCATTGCCGTACCCAGCGGGCTGTTCGTCCCGAGTTTACTCAGCGGCGCCGCGTACGGCCGCCTCTGGGTGCACGCCCTCGTATACTTTCACATTCCGCACACCGCCCCCGTCGGCATGTTTGCACTCATCGGCGCCGCCTCCATGCTCGGCGGTATGCACTGGAGACGCGTGTTCACGTCTCAATTTGTTGTGTCCAGGCATGGCGCGCATGACGATCTCGTTGACAGTCATCATCTTGGAATGCACCGGCGTCATCGAGTGGGGGTTGCCCATCATGGTTTGCCTCATGGCGGCTCGCTGGGTGGTACGTCCATGTCCACTCGAATATGAACTCCGACGAATGGATGCCTCCTGTTGGTGGAGCGCGTGGTGGTGGAGATTGGGGCGCCACTTGGCGGCAAACCATGCTCGTGGTGCGAATGGTTGCATGGTGTCGGGCACTTGTAGTCGACGAATTTGTTGTGTGACGACGATTCGTTCTCACGGGCCGCCGTTGTAGGGCAACAGCTTCAACCATGGTCTCTACGACATCCACATTCACTTGAAGCACTTGCCGTTCTTGGAGTTCGACCCGCCGTACTATGCGCGGTATCTCCGTGTGTATAACATCATGGGGTCGAACGTGATTCAGCTCGCGCATATTTCGAGAGCCGGCGACATTTACGACATCCTCAAGCGCACGTGCCACTCGGGGTTCCCCGTCGTGAACGAACAGCACAAGTTTTGCGGCCTCATCCAGCGCAAGCACTTGTGCGTGATGCTCCAGCGCAAGGACTTCTCCCTGAACAAGCCCGAACCGTACACCCGCAAGCCCGCCGGCGAAGAGTCGTTCTTGTACAACGAACAGGTACGCCGCCAGCCCGTTCTCGCAACGCACACACTGCATCGCGGCCAACGCATGCTCTCATAGTATGCGCTGTCGTACCGGGACATCGAGTCGACGTATCCCCGGTACCCGAGCATCACAGACATTCGTTTGGACTCGACGGAGCGGGACCTATGGATGGATCTCACGCCATATATGAACCCGACGCCCAACACGGTGCAGGACCAAACCCCCGTCCCTCGCGCGTTCCGCTTGTTTCGTTCGCTCGGGCTTCGTCACTTGGTACAGGTCCCGTCAACGCCATGGGGGTCTCATGCGCGCGCGCGGTTGTAGGTTGTGCTCAACCGACAGAACGAAGTGCAGGGCATCGTGTCTCGCAAGGACTTGACCCCGGAACACTTGAAAGCGAGCTTGGACCACCTCAGCGAAGCGGAAAAGCTGGTCATCCAAGGGTACTTTACTCGGTACAGCCGCCACCCGGAAGCCATCGACAAGACCATGCAGCGTCTGTCGCGGGTCTCGGACACGGCGTAACTCGACGACGCTGTAAACCAAACCATGGATTGACATGTTGTTCTCGCCGTTGGGGTGTTCCGAACCAACGTCGTCGTGGGCCACAAACTCTCTCTCTGCTCGCGCCGCATGCATACGACAACCCACACCCGCCGCCGCGCCGCCCTCGTGTCGGATGCAGTGTCCGTATCAAGCAGCACGGACCGTCCGTCCTGCTCGCCAGAGACACGTTCGTTCCACATGCTGGAGGAGAAGCGGTTGCCGCGCCTGTCGACGACGTCCAAAGTGATATCGCTTGCATATCATCACGTTGGTCGCCGGGGTTTCGTCACCCAAAAAGAAACGTAGTCTGGCCACTTGGTCGCGCCCTCGTGCCAGACTCGAAACACACGGCGTCGTCGACACCTCATTGGATCGCCAGTGCATGGCGCCAAGGGCGTCGTCGCGCTCGTTCTATATCTGCCGTCCGTCCTCTGGTTCAACATTCGCTTCGACCGTAGGATGGGACCTCATATGAGTTGGACGAATTTACCGCATGCAGAGGCCGCCGCCACCTCTCTCGCATTATTCCCATCAGAACGGCACGACCCAACCCCTCCACGCGCCACTGCTCTGGCTAGCCACTTGGATGCCCCCCCTCTGCGCCATTCCATGCGCATGGCTTGTGGCCAGTCCCCTTGCATGCCCAAACTCGCCCTTATGGTGCGTTGAGTGCGTCGCATGCGCCCCCCCCCACGACGTTCTCAATAAAAGAAGTGGCCGTCCCAGGCAAGGGTGTATC
The DNA here is from genome assembly GCF_000520115.1 of Aphanomyces invadans. Lineage (NCBI taxonomy): Eukaryota > Oomycota > Saprolegniomycetes > Saprolegniales > Verrucalvaceae > Aphanomyces > Aphanomyces invadans. The sequence continues at coordinate 113,110 of NW_008580152.1, forward strand.
TCAGCATAGGTCTCACCAAACAGCAATGTCACGTGGGCTAAACCGATCAAGTAAACATGCACCTTCAACGCCTGCACGCCAATGGATGCAGTCTCGCAGACGACCATCGCATAATGCGCGGGCAAGAGCCCCCTTCCTTTCGACAACGCGGTCCGCTCACCCCGCAGCGCCCCTCAGCGCGCAGCCGGTCGCGTCGGTGTTTGCTGACCTGGTGACACAGACGAATATCCCAATATGTCCCACCAGAATCAGTCGTGGGCCGACATATCTATCACAGCTGCGGCAAATTCACTTGGATTCAGTATACAGACAGATCGCAACAATGAATACAGTTGGCCGTGTCGCGCACTCGGATGGAAATGGTTTTAATATCATTTCCCGACCTGCTTCTTCGTCGTGATGCCTCACGCGCCGCCATCGCCGCCGCCTCTCGCTGGCAGTGCCGTGCCCTCGAGCCCGTCCAGCGCCGTCGTTCCCCCCGACCTTCGTTGTCGCTACGCGTACAAAGAGTGCAAATTCCCGCGATCCCAGCGAAAGAACGGCAAGCTCCATTCACTCTGCGAAGCCCATCGGCGCAAAGCCAACTCGGTGCAAAAGCTCTATGCGATGAAGCGACGAAATACTCACGTCCTTAACTCCACACGACCTCGACCACCGGCGACAACCCGCCCGACCATGACCATGTCGCTGCCATCGACACTCGTCCACGTGAAACGAGATGCCGCACACCACCCCTATCGCCCCACCTACTACCACCCGTGCCCCCACTACGACCGCCTAGAAGATGACACGTACTTGCGGTTGATGGAGATCAAGCGCCGCATTCACGACGCATGGGAACGGAGGACGTCGCCGCATCCAGTGTGCGACTATCACAGCTCGACCCCCACATCCACCTTTTCTTATGAACCACCGTCCTTGTACGCAGCGCAGTATTGAGCGATGCCGCCGTCGTCCACCTACTTAATTCAGCTCCAAATTGCCGCTTTCCTTCTGCTGAATTTCCTGGACCGCTTGTGGCAAGCAGCGGTTGTCTCGTTTCGCTTGATTTGTACTAACGAGAGCCAAATTGTACTAGAATTTGGACGAATTGTAGTTAGTACAACGTACTAGTAGTAGCAACATCCTAGTAGTAGTAGCCAATCCACTTCCGCCGTCGATGCGATGTCGCGGGGCCATCATCTTGGTCGCCTTTCTCACGGCGGCGCATCCATGCCGAGCTCCCCCCTTTCAAGAGTACACGAGATTCTACGACCCCATGTCGACGGCATGCCGAGAACCTCCATTTCCAACGCTGTTTTGTCGATTGGGGAGCATACATAGTCCACGACGGACTGACAAGACACCCTCACACCGCAGTCATCTTGCCGACGGTCGTCGATGGAGCCTGCCAGGATGTGCGGGGGGGATCTTTCTTGACAGCCAAGCAGGGGCGTGGGAATTGGACCAAGCTTTGGGTGCTTCCCCCACAGAATGTCTCAAGCGCATCCGATTTCGAGGGATGCGCTGGATGCGTCGAAGACGAGGCGATCGAAGCGGTGCATATATTTATTACCTCTCGGGTTGATTGCGTGATGCACTCGGCGGGGCCGTGACGTTGATGTTATGACCACACAAATTATACCTGCCCATCGGCACAGAACTACCATCTCGTTCCCAAGGCGGCCTGTAAGAAGTCGCCCCACGACCATCGAAGAGGCGCTCGAGCGCAAAGTGCCTCCCCATCGGTTGCTCTTACAACACGGAATGACTGCACAAAGCAACTTGATACATACGACAACATCCTGCGAGCTCATGGCAGACGAGCTTGTCATGAAGCACGCGGTATTGCTTGCAAGGAGCAGCATCGTTGAGGGGGCGGCAAAGGCAGTCGAGCATGTGGCGCCCGTCGTGCTGGAATCACAGGCCCCCAATTTGACATGCGTAAGTACATGGGCACCGGGAAACTCTTGCCTGGGTATACAAGCACGACGTCATGCTGAACGTGCCAGTGCGCATCTCGTCGACGTAAAACACATTGCTTCGGTTGTTGGGGTCCAACGGGGCAAGCGGAGTGCGACCCAAAGGTGCACCGATTGTACGCTCCGCAAACGTCTTTCTTCGAGCGGCTCACCGAAACAGATGAATGGAAAACACAACGACAGCCGAAGTCGCCCCCTGCAGTCGGGGTGCAAGGATGGCCCACGTCGCCGACGTAGACGGCGGCACGTGGGGATCACTCACTTGGACGTGGTTGCCGGGAACGACGACGGAGAGGTTGCGAGCGGTCAGGGCAACCAAGGCATCCACTGCATGTTTGTGACGGAGCTATGACATGGGCAATTGAGGAATTGTGGATGCTGCGATCGATACTCGAGGAATCAACACAACGCTTGGTGTTACTGGCGACGGCTGTCCGTCGCCTTCACGATGGCATCGTCGGTGTGGACGTTGGTCAAGCCTCCTTTGTCATTCCATGCATACCACGATTCCATGATCAAAGGCATCCATCCCTGCGACAAATCGATGGAATCCAATCATGAAAAGCTGAGCCAACAGGGCGCAATCTACGCTCCCAGAGCGAGCCCCTTTAGACGTCGCTTAGCTTGAAAGGATGTTTCCTCTTGTGCTCATTTAGCTTGACGTTCCCCATGCATTTGAACTTTCGGTTGGAGGCGCTGAAGAACGGTTCAATCGTCGAAGCTGTCTACAGCCAGTCAGGGCTGTGTGTCTCTGGCTTCCAGTGCTCTCTCGCGTCATCGATAGAGCGCGCCACTGCACTTGAATTTGGCTCGACTCATGGATGAGCCATTGCTTCATTCCAAACTCCGTGCAATGCACACTTTCACCACATTGCATCAACATAATGACCAAGATGCACGTGGATCTTGGCGCACCAAGTCCATTTTTTTACCAATCCAATTGAAAGACGTAGAAGTTCAGCCAATCAAAAATCATAGCTAATGTCATTTTAGCCAATGGTATATGACCACACTTCGAGCCGTTACAGGACAATGAAGGGACACCGTTTCACTTTCGCTGGGCGACCGAACGCCGCCGCGAGACCACCACGATGCAGTTCGAAGGCGCGGGAATCACGCTCGAGCGCAATGTGATTGCTATGTTGAGCGAATGCGGGGACATTCCGCCCATGTACGAAGACCCGGACTTTGCTGCAAAGCCCATCTCGTTGTACCTGAACCCAGACAAGCCGCCCGAATATGCAACGTCGTCGAAGCGCCCGACAGCGAATGGAGGCGCCGACGAAGCAGCCTCGGCGATCGCGTGGTACCGCCCAGGTCAAGTGACGGCCGACCCGGACTATTTCAAGTGCACCGCTGGATGTGGTGTGTTGCGCGAGGGCACGGGTACGTCTACCACGTAGCCTACATCCACGCGCTTATCCGATCGCAGGACTCAACGATTCGTGGCTCCTTGGTGTGTTTGCCGCGCTTGCGCTTCACCCAGACAACCTGATCGAGAACCTGTTTGTGTCGCCCATGCACGACTTCAAGACGTTCGGCATTTACACGTGCCAATTCTACAAAGATTGTCAATGGCTCGAAGTTGTCACGGACACGCGGCTGCCGTACTCGCAACCGCTCGAGGAGGTCAACGAGCCCAAAACCGGCAGCGCCGTCATGCGGCCCGGCCACTGGTTGTATGGGAGCAGCGTGAACAAGAGCGAATTGTTTGTGCCGCTACTCATGAAAGCCTACGCCAAATTCCACGGTAATGCCACGAAACCTCATCATGCCGGCACTGGTGGTGTATTCTCCATTTCGGGAAAGATGACGCGTGTTTCGGTGTGCAGGCAACTACGAAGTCCTGCACAACGGAAGCATCCTGGAGGCGTTTGTCGACTGCACCGGTGGCAGCGTCAAGAAAATAGACTTGGCCGACGATGCCTCGCGCAAGCTCATCGAAACGGGGCAGCTCTGGCACAAGGTGGTCAAGCACGTGCACTATAAGAGCGTCGTGACATGCCAGCTCAAGATGGCGTCGATGGCGTACAACGAAGTCACAGGTCGGTCAGCCACGCCTCGAGTGACGTTGTCGACGTTTTTCGTGGCAGGAACTGGCATCCTCAAGAATCACTTGTACGTTGTGCAATATGTCAAGGAGCTCGGGCCGCTCAAGTTTGTCAAGCTCAAAAACGTGTGGCAAAAAGGGCTCTGGAAAGGGGACTGGAGCAACGACGACAGGTACTTCAGAATCGACGGCGTTGTCAAAAATGATTTGCGTTTTACAGCAAATGGGAAGATAATCTCCAAGTCGAAGCGGCGTTGCGTGCCGACCCGCTGTGCGAGTTTAACCGCACCAAGGCGGACGGGACGTTCTGGATGATGTGGGAGGATTTTGTCGAGGCGTTCAACGAGTACGTCGTAGGAAGCACCCAACGTTGTCGGCAAATCGCCGCGAAGCGAGGGCATTCCACGGGCCTCACGCTGTGCCCCAAACGTCCAACGTAGATTATACATTGTTCGCAACTTTCCGTCTACATTCCAACAGTACTGCGTGCGGGGAGAATGGGTTGGTCAGGCCGCCGCTGGGCCTCCCATGAAGCCCCCTCCGTCGGTCGAGGTACCCCTAGGCCCTTGACGGTCTTTTCCACTGACACGCCGGTCAGACGAGCTCCGCAAGCGCGCCGTCAGCCCCCTCGGCACGGAAGTGGCTCGTCGAGCCTGATTCGGAACCGTCCTGGTTCCTGAATCCGCAGTACCGACTCGTCGTGACCGAGAAGACGTCGGTCGTGCTGTCGCTCTTGCAACGCGACTTTCGTGTGTTTGGCGGGGACAACTTTGGGATCAACTTTGTGCTGCTGGAAGTGAAGAAGCGGGCGTTGGCATCGTCCATGGTGTGGGAGTTTGACAAGACCGCGGTCGTGGCGGAGGGCCACAGCTACCCGTCGGGGGCGGCGGCCACTGCCGCCCTTGGGGACAAGTCTGCGGGCCATCCCGAGCGTGAAATCTCCAAAGGCAATGTCGTTTTGGAGCCGGACGTAGCGTACATCTTCAGTACGTCATGATACGTACGTGGTACACTTGACGTGATGCATGTGTGGGGGGTAGTTCCATATACCGACCACGGCGGCGTCGAGATGGAGTTTTTCTTTCGCGTGTTTAGCCCCAAGCCGGTCCAAATCGACTCGCTGACCCCGCTGAACACGCTGATCGTACAAGGCAAGTCCTGTCGACGTAAACGAATGCTTAGCGCGCGTGACGTGTGTGCAGGTCGGTGGCGCGTAGACGATGAAGGCCACAGCAACGCCGGTGGGCCGTTGGTTCAAAATTTGACCACAGGTATAGCCCCCTCTCTCCGAGGGATTTTGCAACGCTTTTTGGTCGCATGGGAGCATTTTGGTGTGGGAGATGATGGCAATTCGTGAATCGAACGTTGCTCTTGATAGGGATGGAAAACCTCACGTGGTGCCAGAACCCACAGTATGTGCTGCGATCGTTTGCGGCATCGAAACCTGTCGACATCAAGCTTGTGCTCAAGCGGACCGGCATCAAAGCTACGGCCAAGGGACATCGCCGTGACCACCAAAAGGACAAAGGCCAGCTGATTGGCCTCGCCATCGTCAAGCCAGACGTGGACGAGTCGGCGGCGCAAGCAACGTGCAAGAAAAAACACCCCGAGAAGACCAACTTCTTAGGCGAGCCGCTCTTGTCGCCCACGAAACCGAGGCGGGCGCAATCCGTCGTCCAAACCAAGACCGCTGAGGTACGCAGGCGAGCACGTCGTGGCCGTTGCTGACATCGTTTGCCACGACCGTGTAGAACGCCACCCTACCTCCCCGCAAGTTGCTCGTCAAGGCCGACGAGTACTGCGTTTTGTCCGACTACTCCAGCGCCCACGTCGCCAGCATCTTTTTGCGCAAGGTCCCGCCCGAGTGGCTTGCCAAAGGTGGGTCGTACGCTCGACGGAGTCATGCGGATCCGGATAACGACCTCCACCAGGATTGCTGGTAGTGCCGTCCCTCGGAGATGCGCGCGGCGAAGGCGCGTACGACGTGGAAGTTCACAGCGACGACGTGATCACGATGGACGAGATCCCGAATGAAATGGTCCAAACGATTGCCGGCGAGTGGAACGACAAGGTCAACACGGCGGGCGGGAGCCACTTGTGTCCCGACTGGAAGAAGAACCCCAAGTTTTACCTGACCCTCAAGTGCGTCCGGCCTGTATCGGTCACGATCAACTTGTACCGGTCCGAGTACGAATGGCGTGGCAAGTGCAAGAAGGACTCGGTGCGTTGCGTCAACGTGGTGCTCGATCCATGCCGGTCTAAATCGGAAACTAGGTGGGGGCCATGATGGGATTCTACTTGTTCCAAGGCACGAAAGGCACGAGAGACACATCCACCGTCGTCGTGGATGGGAAAACGTGGACCGAGACAGACTTTGTGCCACTGCATCACGTGAGCTCGCCAAAAGATCTGACGCTCCCGCCCGTCTTTAACGAGTCGTACGTGATCATGCCGACAACGTGGGAGCCCAACAAGTGCGGCCGATTCCTCCTGTCTGTCGAGTCTGACTGTGAGTTTACTTTGCAAGGCGAAAGCGACTCGTAGAATGCCACGGAAATGGACGTGTGCATGTCGATCCTGGTTCATGTGTATAAAATAGATAGTTGCAGACTACTAGGAGCTTGCATTTAGTAGTCCTGTGTTCGATGGAATTTAGGATGCTGGAATGAACTAATGTTAGTATTACTTTCTAGTCATTCGGTCTAGTACACCTGGTCCGAATGGCCCAGTTTTGGGGGTTTGCTAGGAAAGGATTAAAACCTAGGTAAATCTTTTAAACGCCTTCTTGGCTGTAGTGGGATCTAAGTCAAGGAGCACATGAGTGACTCCGGTCAAGATGATATTGCTACTTCGGTTTAAGATTTTAACGTGTTCAGGCTGATTTGGACCACTCGCTTGAACGCCTTTCGTCAGCTAATTATACTATCCAATCAGATTTTTGGAATATTGACAAATTGAGAACCTCAGCGCAGATATCCGTTACAGAATGGCCATCAGGGCATACTTTAATCAAGTGAAAAACCCAGCAAATCAAAGTGCAGATTAATTTACACAGGTAATGCGATGAATATATGACTATGTTATCCGCATGTTAGAGACTGTGCACTGAATCCGCATATGTAGTTTTGCAATCCAAGCACAAGAGATATATTTTACCAGGCGACAGAAGAAAGATATTGCTGCAGCCCATCGAGTTTGAGAGACTCCAATTTCATTTCCAGCATGTCGCTCCCCTTGGCCAACATGCATGGCGGCGGAGGCATGGACGATGCGCATCGCGCATCCTTGGAGGATGGCGAAGATGAGAATGACACCATAGATCTAGACGATGACGAAGACGACTCGGATGACTTGGATATGGAGAAGGACAGGGGCGGGGATCGGCGAAAGCAATGGACGCACCTCGACGACCAGTGCATCCTGCACTTTGTCCAGCAACACGGGACCAAAAGGTGGTCGAAAATTGCTAAGCTCTTGCCGGGAAGAACACCTAAGCAGTGCCGCACAAGGTAATTTCAAATTCTGCTGCTTCGTGGTCGCGCCTTGTGGACACTACCTTCCACGTAGGTGGCTCAACTTCCTCGATCCGACGATCGACAAGGCCCCTTGGCGCGCCGACGAAACAGAGGTTATCTTTGCAGCCCAAGCGCGCGTCGGCAACCGGTGGGCTGAAATCGCCAAGCTCCTACCTGGCCGGTACATGCCTTTGTCCCCCTTCCATGCCCTTGCTTAACCATGCTACGTGTAGTACGGACAATGCAATCAAGAATCACTGGTATTCAACATCACGTCGAAGGCAACGACAAGCGGCCAAGCAGCGCGACCAAGTTACGAAGCGGGTCAAGACCATTAAACCTATTCAAAGCTCGACCAAGCAAAAGAAACAGTCGTCGGGGAATTCGTCTACAACGACAAGTTCGGACGTTCCGCCGCACACCCCGCGCCGACTTGCACCGTTGGACTTTTACGACGAAACGTCTCCGCCGTCGTCCGCCACGAGTACGTCATCGTCTCTGGGCCTGCAGAACCAACCGTCGGCGTGGCATTTCGTCACTCCCCCCAACCAAAACACGTCCCCAAACTTTGGTTCGTTCCACATGCCGCCGCTGCGTCCATCTGGCCCCGCGTTGCTCGGGCCATCGTGCAGTGCGCCGACCGTCCAAGTCAAAGTAGCGCCGCTCGAGCTTAAGCACAAACGGCTTGACTCGGTCCTGAAGCAGCACCAGCGCAACCGCAGCAATTCTGCCGACCTCTTTCTCGATTTTGTAACCAACGTGCAAAAGTAACCCAGTAGAATACCTTGTCGTACTCGATCCGTGTCAACCATGCATGGCTGGAGGGTGCTGCGGATCGCCAAGCGCTAACATGTTCAAGGCAGAAGTCAATGTAGCATGGGACGAACTGTCCTTCCATTGTACAAATCGGGCAGGTTGGCGAAGCACTGGACTCGGCATGCCGAGCTTCCACCTCGCCACGACGCTGGCATGTGCACCACGCTGCGTCAGGCGGAAACGACGCCAGCTCTTGTCGCGCCTGTTGTCACGTGGGATGTGGTGGAGTTCGCTTATGATATGCTTTGTCCTGTGGACGACGACATGGGCGTGTTGGTTTTGGATCGTTCCAGTGCCTTGACGATGCTGGTCAGGAAAGCATTGTGAGGAGTCGGGACGCCTGCTTGCTGGCCGTAGTACACAATCATGTCGTTGATGGATCCGATCTCGGTTGGTTTGTGGCGCTGGATGTCCAAGCACATCGAGCAAAAGTTGGCCCCCGTGGCTTCCGCGGCGGCCACCGTGAATTCCAATGGCGTGGCATTCTACACAACCCGTTCCTGAGCAACAAACGTCGTGATGATGGAATTACGTTGAGGATCAGAGAGATTCCTTGCGCCTTGGCCACGGCCGCCGCCTCGTTTACAATGGCCTCGACGACAGCCAAGTTGTCTGCGCCGGCGACCACCCTCTATGCACGTCAAACATGGCATAGGAAAACACTCCCGGCAGTACCTTGTTCGGGACGTTTAAGATTGCGCCAAGAGGATTGATTCCTGCGTTCACCATGAGCTTTGTCCATACAACGGACTGGAGGTCGTTGGACGGAACGAGCTGGGTCTGAATTCCTACAAAACAGGGACATGCTGAGGCGGAAAGACCGACCAGCACAAGCGCAATTCGGTCCCAACACCTCCATTGGATAACATGGAAAGCCACTCGATGAGGTTGGACTCGCCACGACGTCAACGATCCCAACCTGAGGCAGCCAAGAGCTGGCAGAACCGACCAAGCGTGTCTTGGACAGAGTCGCTCAGATGCTCTGCGTTCTGGATCGTCGTCATGCCATCGCCTCCTTGGATGACAGTCCCAGGGCTCACAGACACACCGCCCATGTACGTGACGCCGTGAAGGACGTTGTCTGTTTCAAGGACGTCCTTGAGAATCTTGACGTTGCCGAGGCCTACACGGACACTCAACAGGTGCAAGTCGACGGCAGGAGCTTCACCGTTTTGAAGAGATATCAGTAAAGAGTGTTTGCTGATGGCGCTGCCAGCCTGTGTGTTCAAGGCGTCGTGAACGACATGACGCTGTGACTTTTGCCATGCTCCACTTACTTTGAGACGCGCCGCGACCTCGTACGTGTCTGTGGATTTGACCGTGACAAGCAGTACGTCCAGCGACCGCCCTTCTTGGTCAAAGTCCGTGCGAAACGCGTCTGCGTTCGGTGATACGTCCGTCGGCACTTCCAGAATGGGGTGTCGAAGTTGGTCCAAAATCGCCACCTTCTTCAGGTGGGGGACCTGGCTGTCCTTAACGAGAGCATAAACCTGGTTCGCTCGATCGGCCTTGCTCCGCGCAACGTTCTTGGGGTTGATGTGATGGAGAACACGGTTGAAGAAAAGCGATCCGATCGCGCCAAGGCCGACGACCCCAACCTTCATCTCTTTTGGAGTGAAAAAGTGCAATAACGACTGCGGTATCCGGATACCTTACGGTCAGAGCTAAATATATATTTCCAAATATATATTTCCAATGCTGCCGTACAAAATATTTGGATCATGTACGTACCTTCCTTCGTCTGCACCGTGAATATGTATCAAGCACTACAGAGGGTGCGATGGTGGCATCGATAGCATCCTTAACTTTTGCTATGATGGATCGACGGACATACTGCTTTGGACGTGTCCTGTAGGGAATTGAGGCACATCAAATTACACAAAATGGATTTATCGAAAAATGTTTTCTCCGATTGGAGAAAAATATATGCTGGGGCGATTTATTTTAGCCAATCAGGTCGATCAGTGGAAATCTGGGGCAATGCGAGGTTGGGCAATTCTTGCAAGATCGTTCTGGGAGACGAAGCCCGACGGCGGAGGAAGAAGGAAAGCGCGATGTCGAAAGGAGAGTGCCAGACAAAGAACGTCAATGAGTACGACGACGAAAAAGAGCTCAACGAGCCTCCGACCAAGGTACTGGATGAAGGCGACATTGCCCTGCTCAAGACGTACGGTCTCGGTCCGTACTCGCGTGCCATCAAGAGCGTAGAGGACGACATCAAGAAGGTGCAACAAAGCGTGAACGACCTGGTTGGAATCAAGGAAAGCGACACGGGGCTGTCGATTCCATCTCAGTGGGATCTCGTCAGCGACAAGCAGATGCTCCAAGAAGAACAGCCCCTGCAGGTCGCGCGATGCACCAAGATCATCAACGCCGGCGAAGACGAAGCCAAATACATGATCAATGTCAAGCAGATTGCCAAATTCGTCGTCGGTCTTGGGGAAAAGGTCGCTCCCACTGATATCGAGGAAGGGATGCGAGTGGGTGTCGATCGCACAAAGTATGCCATTCAGATCCCGTTGCCGCCCAAAATCGACCCGACGGTACCGTTTTCCTCTTTGTCGTCATGAAGGTATTCACGTTTCACGCAGGTGTCGCTCATGACGGTCGAAGACAAACCGGACGTGACGTATGACGATGTTGGTGGGTGCAAAGAATCGCTAGAAAAGCTGCGCGAGGTCGTCGAGCTACCTTTACTGCACCCCGAGCGCTTTGTGAATCTCGGCATCGATCCTCCCAAAGGTGTCTTGTTGTACGGTCCTCCCGGGACTGGGAAGACTTTGTCGGCGCGCGCCGTTGCAAACCGCACGGACGCGTGCTTTATCCGTGTCATCGGGAGTGAGCTCGTGCAAAAGTACGTTGGCGAAGGCGCCCGCATGGTGCGCGAATTGTTTACCATGGCCCGGTCCAAGAAAGCGTGCATCGTGTTCTTCGACGAAGTAGATGCCATCGGGGGCGCCCGCTCCGCAGGGGTACAACCGCGTTCCATTCTTCATGCAGACGAATCGTACATGCTTCTGCGTAGGAGGAAGGCGGCACGGACAACGAAGTCCAGCGCACGATGCTCCAGATCGTCACGGAACTTGATGGATTTGATCCTCGCGGTAACATCAAAGTGCGTCTCGACCATAGTTTTTTTGCCCGTGTGCATGGACTCTCGTGCTGGTGCAGGCGTCAGAAAATTCGCATTGGTTGCAAATTCTTCTTCTTGTCGAGCACGTCGCGCCTCGATGGCATGATACATGCCCGCTTGCTTTGGCTGTGGCAGGTTCATATTTGTCGAGTGCTATTTTCATGGACGCTGCGACTTGGCGCCAGGAAGGCTTTCACGATCGTGTGTAGGTGCTCATGGCGACGAATCGACCAGACACGTTGGATCCTGCGCTGATGCGGCCGGGACGATTGGATCGTAAGGTCGAATTCAACGTTCCCGAGCTGGACGGGCGAACGCAAATCCTTCAAATTCACGCCAAGAGCATGAGCTGCGACCGCAACATTCGCTTTGAACTGATTGCGCGGCTGTGCCCAAACACGACTGGTACGACGGGACTTGATGCGATGCAAGCTAAACAAGGTCATCAGGGGCCGAACTCCGCAGTGTGTGCACGGAAGCCGGCATGTTTGCCATTCGCGCGCGCCGCAAGAGCGTGAGCGAAAAGGACTTTCTCGAATCCGTCAACAAAGTTATCAAGGGATACCAAAAGTTCTCGTCCACTCCCAAGTACATGGTGTACAACTAAAGCGAGGCAGCTTCCGTAATATACACTCCCGACCTTGATACGTGCCGGACGAAGCGTTGCAACCGTGCTTCCGCCTCGACGCGATGGCAAAAAGCACTCGTCCGTTGTCACGGGCCAATGTGCATGCAACTAGCAAATTCTACCTCGAACGCATGCATAGCCGCCATGATCCCGTCACGGGGCGTAGCGGCGACGCCTCCATTTCACCACTTGAATCCCTCGGTTACATGGGGGGCATGCGTCTTGTTCCCGCGCCCATGGAGCACTTGCTTCTTGGACTGTCGCGCTGCATGACTCAGCATGGATATGGCATGGACAGAGCAGCTGCCATGCTGCCCAGCGTCGAACTGTGGGAAGCGCGCCACGAGGCACGTGCTGGCTGCCCATCCTCCGAAGCGTCGGTTTTGTGCAAAAATCGAAGTCGAAACCGCTGGATTGAGAACGACGGAGGTCGTGTGCAATTGATTTATCTCCAAGGCGACGATTGCGTATCGAATGGAGGCGGCGGCCATCTCTCACATGCATGCCGACGTTGGAAAGCCCATCTTGAATGCGGACGACGAACGTAGCCAGCTATGCATGTACAAGTCGGGCAAGTGCAGCGAGAAGCGAGCGTGGAAGAATGGCAAGCAGCTCAAGCTGTGCGAAGCGCACCGACTCGAGCAGAACGCAATCAAGATGCGCAGCGACAAGAGCTTAAGCGTGAGGCGCAAGGTATTACGGGAAGAGAAGAAGAGGAACGAGCGGCTGCGACGTGTTGAGGAACGGAAGAAAATGTACTGGGAGGCGTCGTGGGCGATCGAACATGTGACTATGGTACGTCGAGGGATTGCAGTGTCATGGCGGCCGTCACCTGTCGTGATCACATGGTGCGGTAGGACGAAATAAATTGCCAACAGTCCCCCATCATTCCTTCGTGGAATGGACCGCTCATCGACATCGGCGACGAACTCGTTACCGCGACCTGCCTCCAAACTCTTGAGCGGCTTGGCAACGACGTCCTCCTTCCGCTGTACGAGCAGCACCCAGACCTTGACGAGCGTCAGAAGTTGATCGTGATGAAGGTCGCCATGGTGCAGCTACAAAAGAAGATGATGCAGCAGCTCTTGCACATGGAGCAAGCTGGTTGGATTCTCGCCGCTCCCGACGATCGTGCTTGTTGATATGTGAGCCGGATAATCCAGACCATTACCGTACCGGTTGTTGGGAGTCGGACTGCAGTACTTTAAGTACAGATCATTTGTCTTGTGTGAATGAAAAAGAGCTACATACATAATGGCATATAATGAATTATGAAGTCCACTGCTCACTTGAGTTGGCTTTAGAATCTAACAAATGTCAGGTTTCAAGTGTATGCATTGGGATGCCAAGTTGGCGCAGCAAGTCACCGACAGGCAACTCCACACCGCACCGAAAAGCGCCAGGAAGACTTGTGGTCAAAAATCGCAGACGTATTGGCCCTCCACAGCATCAAAGACTGTACTTACATTGTTAACATACTCCAAGCAGCTCAATATTATCAATTGGAGTAAAGAGAATGAACTCCACACTTGACCGCTTCCTTGGTGGGGCTCAAGGGACTCCACGATTGTCCGCACAATAAAGAATGCTCCCCTGGGAAAGCAACCGCGCTCATATAGCGAAGAAAGCTACTAGTCCTGCTACCGCGTCGCAAAAGAACTCACGCCTCTTCGGCACTGCAACTACGATCGATAAAGAGCACGAAGAACAACTTGTCAAGTGTATACATGATCTTCGTTCAGACGGAATTCCCGTGAGTCGTTTCCTGTTGCAAAATGTAAGGCGCTTTTGTCCACGGCTGAGATTTCATTGACGTTGCAAGTGAGTAGTTTCATGGATGGGATGGCTTGGGTGCGACTAGACAGTAGGCGGAACTTCGTTCCGACGTGCCCACGTCGTTAGACCCAGCTGGACGAGTTGCAAGACGCGGTCAGATCCCTCAATGCACACTGACATTGCTTGGTCACCGTCGTAGACATGCGTCCAATCGAAAATGGTCTGCAGGCGCTGTACGAGACCACTTTCAGGTACATGTATCGCCAATCGTCCCAGCACACAGCGGCCAACAGGCGTGTGCATGATCCTCAATAAAGTGTTTGGTGTCAGTAGGCGCCCTGCACTCGATGGTAGCCATTCAACGAGCTGAACAGTCAAACATAGGACCAACCCGTCTTTTTGGAAGAAGGTAGGAGCCATGATGCAGAAGCACACTTCGAACAAGGACAGAGCGTCCTCAAGTTCTAACTGTTCTGCTGAGATAGGACGTGGTTGTTCTCATCCGTACGCACTCGTAGTTCACCACGACGGGTTTGAAGGTGGGCAGTTCTGAGTTTGGACGAGCCAAAAAGCTGCTTAAACGTATCCCGAAATGGCAGTACTTTGTGTGCGGTAGACGCAGCCATCCATCGTTGCCACGTGTGCAACTGAATCAACGACGCGAACGTTGAAGCGTCGTGTTGCGCTAACTCATAGAATGACATTCGCCGACAGGTGCTTCTTTTGCGTCTGGGCCCAAATTTCGCCGACTTGGCCTTGGCGAACAAGGGCTCCCACCTCACCAAGAGAGTCTGCGGCGGCCTCTCTGAAGGTACGCTTAGCGTCCGCAAGTTCCTCCTGATGCAGCTGGTAGAGGGATGCCTCGATGACGTCGTGCAGTCGGTCGACCGACATCGACTCTACATCGAACGACACGACGCCTCCGACTTGATGTAGTGTCGTGACACACTCGTCGCGTGTGTCTTCCGACAGCGTTTGACGTTCGAAGGTAGGAATATACGTGATGATGTCGTGGCTTTCCGACCACTG
>NW_008580152.1:137053-137703 GCF_000520115.1 Aphanomyces invadans
TACACCAGATACACCAACGCCCAGCGCAAGAAGTACATCGAGGGGTTCGATTCAAGCACGATGTCATCCAGAGGATACGCCAAGGCTCAAAACATCGACTGGAAAACCTGGCTCAACTGGTTGAGCCGAAAGGACTCGATCATGAATAAACCATGCAATGCAAAGAAGTACACGTTGGGCAGCCAAGGTCGCCATGACACCCTTTCACTTTCATCGGAACTGCTACAGTTTATGGATACTGTCCGCGAAGAGGAGCACTACCTGACAAATGGTCACCTCATCATATTCATACAGAACCACTGCATGGATGTCTTGAAGACTATTGACTACAAAGAAATCCGAAAGTCAAGCTTACCACAGCCTGCTTCGACTGTGCCAATGATTCTCAGCCCGCTACCGGTTTTTGCAGCAAGTACCGTGCTTCACAAAAGTCCATTAAGCGATCTTGCCGCGACCAAGGCGAAATTTTCTCTGCTGCCTTCTGGACATCGACACGCATCAAGCCCTTGCTATCCGACACAAACCAGGAACAACGTGTATTATTTCGACGACATTTGGGATGTTGCGAACCTTGATGAAAAGTGGTTCAATGCGGACAAGAACGTACGCAAGGTGTACCTTACCGCCGGGGAAGAGCCTGAACAACGTGC
>NW_008580152.1:137803-138669 GCF_000520115.1 Aphanomyces invadans
GACATCGACTCTACATCGAACGACACGAAGCCTCCGACTTATGCATTGTCATGACGCACTCGTCGCGTGTGGCTTCCGACAGCGTTTCACGTTCGAAGGTAGGAATATACGTGATGATGTCGTGGCTTTCCGACCACTGCAGTGGGCAAAATCCAACATTGGTGTTGCCGAGAACGCAAAGACATTGGGCGACCGGAATCGACCTACTTCACGGGTGCTGCACGTGCTCGCTCTTTGCGTTTTCCACGACGCCAACCTCCTGAAAAGGCATGTCCACCTCCATTTCAAGTTGTGCGTCTGCGACGGAAATGGCGTAATCTATGTCGGGCTCACAGTCATCTTCGTAAACCTCGATATGCTTGTCGGGCCCAGACATACAAAACGGATCGGTTGGCATATCCTCCATGATTGAGGTTTGGAGGGACGAAGCAAAGGCATGTGGAGCGGCTGTATCGGTTTGCACGGGATTCAGTGCTTTCGTCAGATTTCTCTGAACATTGGTTTGCGATTTAGGTCGTTTCGGGTCATTGGTGACGACAGGCTCCGAAACGGGGTCGGTCGGTGACGACGAAGGTCGTGAGGTAAGGTGCGGGTCATCCATCGCTGCGTCGGTTCGAGGTCGCTTAACTTCGAGATCTAAGCAGTGCGAAGACACCCCATTCGTGCCCTTAAAGGGAGTTCCTTTGGTTCCCTTGAAGTATACTCTGTAATGGAACTTCTGGAACTTGATTTGGTTGATCGGTTCGCCGAGGATTTGAGCTCGTCTGGGATCGATCCACCAACAATGTACACTCGCCACGCGTTCGTGTGGCAGCTAGTGCCTGGGATTACAGCCCTGTGGCTTTGGTACACCACGTCCACCCCCA
>NW_008580152.1:146424-148211 GCF_000520115.1 Aphanomyces invadans
CTCGCACTTTATATGGCAACCCTACGGCATGGTGGAAACAGTGAAATTTCCAAAGTTTTCCTGCATAACCAAATTAGCCATCGCAAAAGTTTTGACCTAAAACTTGCTCCTATAGGATGACTTTACCGCTCAATTCTATGACGATGTAGTGCTTGTCAAGCGCGGCGAATTCGTGATGTGCCCGACCGACGAGAACGTGAAGAACCCCGACTGTTCCAAGGCCGCCCACGTCATCAACAACTCGTGGGACTCTGATGATGAGACGGAGATATTCTATGGCACGACGATCGCCGCTTGGCGCAAGGCGTATATTTAGCCAATGGGTGACAAATACCTGTACGACATGATATCATGCATGCTTTATATTGGATACACTACCATATCAATGCATGAACCTGTTCACTTCATGTCGCAATCATACAATACAATGCAATGCAATCCGTCCTACCTTGGAACTTTCAATACTAAAACAACATCACAAACAATACGAATAATAGCTCACACCGTAAAGTTCCCGCTCGAAGCCCGTGTGGTACAGGGTTGATTCCATGACGTCGATGTATGCTATGCCGTATAGTCAGTGTGCATTGAAACCTCAACATGTCCGTTGTGGTATCCTAATGGGCCTTACCGAACGCGAGGCCATAATAACCTATTATTCATTGACGTTCACTATATTTTGTCTTCCAAAAGTACTTATGCCTGCTGAAAACATATACCAGGAACGCAAACGCAATTTTCTTCATTTTGACGGCGAAAGAAATGTTTTGACTGGTTCCTCGATGATTACTGGTTGGTTTAAAGTACCGTTAAACCGCGTCCTTAAATCAACGTCGAGCCATGGCCTACACCAGATACACCAACGCCCAGCGCAAGAAGTACATCGAGGGATTCGATTCAAGCACGATGTCATCCAGAGGAAACGCCAAGGCTCAAACCATAGACTGAAAAGCCTGGCTCAACTGGTTGAGCCAAAATGACTCCATCATGAATAAACCATGCAATGCAAAGATGTACACGTTGGGCAGCCAAGGTCACCATGACACCCTTCCATTTTCATCGGAATTGCTACAGTTTATGGATACGGCCCGCGAAGACGAACACCACCAATGATTCTCAGATCGCTACCAGTTTTTGCAGCAAGTACCGTGCTTCAAAAAAGTCCATTAAGCGATTCTTGCCGCGACCAAGGCGAAATTTTCTCTGTTGCCTTGTGGACACCTTTCGTGACACTGCCTCAGGTGACATTGTTACGTGGATGAATCCCCTTTTACTACGACATGCCCCCGACAAAGACTTTTGCCATAGTTGGAGGATCGTCCAAGTTGACAAGACCCAAAAACACTACGACATGATTACAACCGTCCTCTCCGTGCGTTCCAATGGTGAAAAGCCACCAATTCATTTCATCCTGAAGGGCAATTCAGGTGGACCAATCGATAACTTGGAAGTGCCGACATTACTACCTGGTCATATTTACGTCGTGCAAGAGAAAGTGTGGATGGATACAAGAGTCTGGGAACAGTGTCTGACTGAGCTGCCCAAGTTCGAAGTTGATGGGCCAGCTGTGATTTTTGCTGACAATCTTAACTGTCATGTATCTGTGGCGTCACATGATATGGTGTCGTCTGAATTGTTTAGGTTTTTGGAACCATTGCCCAAGAATTCGACAAGTGTTCTCCAACCTGGTGCCATGGGGCCATTGTAGAGAAAGCTTCGTTACAAGTGGCTTCACGAAAAGTCGGTTTTGTCTGCAGCTGAAAAACGCATGGCTATGGTTAAGCGCA
>NW_008580152.1:148311-149274 GCF_000520115.1 Aphanomyces invadans
TAAAAGCAAGGTCAAGGTCATCCAGGCCATACGATTAGAGTGGTACAGTACATCAACCCCAATTCTCGGCTAGTCAAGCCTCCGAAATAACGCGGCTTCTTGGCTTTCCAATGAACATCGGCTGCAATTTAACGGTCCCGTCAGCGTTCAAGGCAAGGGCAACTGAAATCCGGTTCTTGTCTTTCGTTTGGCCCAACCTCGGTTGATCGGCGGTTGTGGTACGTGGTTGTGAGTTGTAAAAAATCCAGTTTCATCCATATTGTAGATGTCGGAAGGGTTGAAACCTCTGGTGATATCTTGGATCGTGGCGCGGCCATTTGCGACGGTTTGTGGGACTTGCAGAAGCGGCTTCTCCGTAAAGACGGTACATTTTGAAATTGTGGCAAATTTGAAGTCGGTATAACCACCAATTTGAGCAACTGACCCGTCCACTCAGGTTCAGTTTTGTCGCGATGCGCTGGCCCGCCCTGAGGATTAGTTCGCCCGTCACGGAAGCGTTCTTGGAATTGGCTGTTCGCACCCAGTTTGCGACTTCGAGGGTCATTGCCGCCTCATGTTTGAATTTTCAAACGGAGCAGCCATGTCACAAAAGGCCCTAAAAAATTTGATATCAAATAGAATTTTGTTGGGTACTACTGTACCTCTGTCCGGCAATAAGTGGTCCTTTGAAAACGAAAGTGTTCCTGGTCGAAACATATCGATCAAAATATGGGTGTAATGGGTACGGTGTACACTTCTCCAATCGCAGCACTTCGGGCCAAAATGAGAGCCACTTACTGCAAGTTTTCAATCCGGGTGTATCAATACTTTAATCAAGCTTGTATAGACAATAAATCCGTATACTCGTTATCCGGATATCGAGTATACGGATAATTCCACCTTTATCCGTATGGCTGGGTCACCATCGCCGGCGTCAACTCGAAAATGGGCGCCAAGACGAACCTCACGAACGAAGATCGCACC
>NW_008580152.1:149405-151736 GCF_000520115.1 Aphanomyces invadans
AAGGGAGTTCCTTTGGTTCCCTTGAAGTATACTCTGTAATGGAACTTCTGGAACTTGATTTGGTTGATCGGTTCGCCGAGGATTTTGAGCTCGTCTGGGATCGATCCACCAACAAAGTACACTCGCCACGCGTTCGTGTGGCAGCTAGTGCCTGGGATTACAGCCCTGTGGCTTTGGTACACCACGTCCACCCCCATTTGAGTTAGTTTGCGGTAAAATTGAGTGGAATCGAATGTATCGCGAATCCCTGTAATGTCCATGTAGCAAAGAGGGTCAAGCGGATGCTCCTCTTGCATTGGAATTGGGTATTTCTTGCCCAGTATGGACAAGTACTGCCCTCCAAGTGTTTTGCGCACACTTGCAGATGTCACCGAAATCATGAGTCCGCCCCGTCCAAGACGGGTGACTTGGACAAATTCGGGTAGCAGCGCCTTCACAGTGTCCGTTTGAGTGCTTGCAAACAGTGACGACATGATCGTCTCATTCGACAGGTTAGTTAGCGCGTCCCCGGTGTCGACAGTAAACCGAGCTGTGGCTAACTTTGGTGTGTACGGCCGCGCCAGATCGATCTGATTTAACACGTCGGCGCGATCTCTCTTGGGCTTAGCAAGCTCCAAGAGGATTGCGTCGATAGCCGCCGCAGGTGGCGTGACGAATGCTGCCCTAGCACTCTGACGAGTGGCGGCTGTAAAGCCACGGAGGACCTGACTGTAGTCGAGCGGCTGTTGGTTGCCGCTGTTCCGAGCAGCAGGTTGGAGAGGTGTCGAGGTCGCTTCGACCGCGGGCGTCGATGTTGAAAGTCCAGGGCCGTCGCCCACGTTTACAACGCTGATTGGCTGGCTGGAATCCACGCCAAACGCGGTGATTGGTTGGTTAAACTCCACGTTACCCAAGTTGCGACTTCTGATTGGTTGAAAATCCAAATCAGGGCCCGCACTGGGTAAAACGGAGTTGTCAGGTTCAAATGTCGTCACTCGCGACGGCGATGGCTGCAGCGACGGCGTCAGCGGCACGGAGCGCAACGGAGCCGCCGATCCAAGTGGACATGAAGGCTCGCTGACCGTGGCCCGAGGGCGGTCCGAATCAAGCGGTGGCCAAGCGTCACCAGTGGACGGGCGGTCTTCCACGTTGGCATCGACGGGCGGCGCGGCGGTCGGCGACGCATCGGTCGGTGGTGGGAACAAACTCGAACGAGGTACGGTGTCTGCACCGCGAGACTCATTAGGACCTTGGAGTAGGTCTCCTGAAGTCATTGCGGCTGATGCGCAGGGCAAGCGAGGCGTGGTGTCGTCAGCAAGGGGGTGAGCATTCGACATGGGTGCCAGGGAACAAGGGTACTTTCTGCTTAACTGCGGGTTGAAGTAGCAAAAGTCATTGGACTCAAGGAACACGAGTTCAGAGCTAGACAACCTTGGAATACTAGTTTTATGAAACACTGGAAGCTAATATGCAAGCGAAGACAAGATCTAGGCAGGCTAATCATGAACGCGATTAACCTGCGTTGATTTAGCAGCACAAGTATCGAATATTCTTGGCCCCAAACTCAAGAGTGGCAAATGTCAAAGAGAAAGTGATCGAAAACCTGACGCGGCGTAACGGTTTTGAGTCTGTCGCGTGGCCCGAAATCGAAGAGCACTACGAACGGTATCCCTCACACTTATATGGCAACCCTGCGGCATGGTGGAAACAGTGAAATTTCCAAAGTTTTCCTGCATAACCATATTAGCCATCGCAAAAGTTTTGACCTCAAGCTTGATCCTATAGGACGACTTTACCGCTCAATTCTATGACGATGTAGTGCTTGTCAAGCGCGGCGAATTCGTGATGTGCCCGACCGACGAGAACGTGAAGAACCCCGACTTTTCCAAGGCCGCCCACGTCATCAACAACTCGTGGGGCTCTGACGATGAGACGGAGATATTCTATGGCGCGACGATCGCCGCTTGGCGCAAGGCGTATATTTAGCCAATGGTGACAAATACCAGTACGACATGATATCATGCATGCTTTATATTGGATACACTACCATATCAATGCACGAACTTGCTCACTTTATGTCGCAATCATACAATATAATGCAATGCAATCCGTCCTACGTTGGAACTTTCAATACTACAACAACATCACAAACAATACGAATAATAGCTCACACCGTAGAGTTCCCGCTCGAAGCCCGTGTGGTACAGGGTTGATTCCATGACGTCGATGTATGCTATGCCGTATAGTCAGTGTGCATTGAAACCTCAACATGTCCGTTGTGGTATCCTAATGGGCCTTACCGAACGCGAGGCCGTAATAACCTATTATTCATTGACGTTCACTATATTTTGT
>NW_008580152.1:156866-157861 GCF_000520115.1 Aphanomyces invadans
GCGTGGTCCAGCAAGCGGTTCATTCCCAAAGTCATGTTACTCGCGGCGGTGGCGCGTCCTCGACATGATCCAGAGCGTGACATCAACGTCGATGGGGAGATCGGAATATGGCCTATCTTGGAGTTCCTACCTGCTGTGCGCAGCTCGCGCAACCGGCCGGTGGGATCGCTCGTCCCAACCTTGATGAACTTGGACGCCGCTATCTACCGCAAGTATGTCATCACTCGAGTCATTCCAGCCATCAAGTTGAAGTTCCCTACAGCGACAAGCGCGTTGTACCCCAGCATGACAATGCAACACCCCATGGTGGCCTTACCGACGCTGACCTTGCGAGGGGTATCCACGGACGGGTGGACCTTTGTTGTGCGGTGTCAGCCACCAAACAGCCCAGATCTCAATGTCTTGGATCTGGGTTCCTTTGCCTCGGTCCAAACGCTTCAGCTCAAGCTGGTCAGCCGATCTTTGGGTGAGGTCATTCATGCAACCTACGCTGCGTTTGAAATTTGTGGTGGCGATGCACTTGCAAACGTGCTCCTCACGTTGCAAACAGTCATGCGCCTAGTTCTGGAGAACAATGGTGGCAACCACTATCGCTTGCCGCATTTGGGGAAGGATGCCTTGCGTCGTGCCAGGGCACTCATGTCCAATGTCTCGTGCCCTGCTTCATTTCTTGGCAAGTGGCCATTCAGGTTTTTAACCAATAACACGTAGTTTTCTCGTTTGTTGACCAATCGAATTGATATGTCACAAGTAATATGGAAAAAGTGTGTCAGTATAGTGACCCCTCAACGTTTGCTCGCTTTTCCAATTGTTTATTCGAGGGACTCATGTGCACAAAAACAAACAAATATCAAATTTTACAGGCGACTGGTGAACCGCATCAGTTGAGCAAACGAAAAAATGAATGGCCCGAGGTCATAGGGAAGACCGCAGATTGGACCGCAAGAGGCACGATTCCTGTATGGGCTCAGCAATTGTGAATGGATATTGTCGTG
>NW_008580152.1:166230-166855 GCF_000520115.1 Aphanomyces invadans
CAATGATGTAAGCTCACGTAAAAAGGGTCGATCTGGTAGAAAGTTAAAATACCACAATGTTGCTGAACGACTCAAGACTTTTAGTTGCCTGAAGTGGTCTTTGCTGATGTGGATGTTGTGAATGATGGCTTCAGCGTCTACTTTGTACCGACATGGTAAAGAAGAGAGAGGAGTTGGCGGCTGAGGTCTCTGAGTGCATGAAAATGTGCGAATTCAGTTCGCATTTGGAGAAACTTGCACTCGATGGAGACCTCGAGGAGGACGTTGATGGCGATTTGATGAGCATATTGGGTCTTGAACTGTTTTAAAATAATATACTTTGTTTTGTATAATCACTTGTAATTATATTAAAGAACGATTTAGTGGTACGTTTGGAGCAATTATTTTCGGATCTCAGATTTTTGGTTCGACCCATTTATTTCCGGAAATTTATACCAGGAACAAACGTTGAGCGATCACTGTAATACTTACTCCCTCTGTCCCACAATACTTGCGCAGTTTCCAGGAGGGGGGAAATGACACGTCATTATATTCGCAAGTGATTTTCAAACTATAATGTCGTCTGTCTGTTAAGGTGGCACGATGATCAAGTGCTTGTTGGACATGGTCATGAACATGGGCATGG
>NW_008580152.1:189044-191640 GCF_000520115.1 Aphanomyces invadans
CTGGATGGCATTGATGCCACAGACAGTATGGAGTATCGCCACCAAGCGTGGTGGAAGGCAGGGTATTCGTAAGAAATACTGCATGTGAGACAGCTTCACCCCACAGAAATTGTGGTAAGTTACCATGCAATAGCATCGACCGGGCAAGGGTGACTCTTCCAGCACTGCCAAGCCAGACTTGCTCGACCGTTCACGGCTATGGCGACACTGTCACAGAAGATGACAGTGTCGCCATGGCCGTGGTTGGTTGGTCACTTTGGGATTAACCTGCGTGACCAATATCAGACTCTCTCGACGGCCAACACAAGTTGTTATTGATCGTTTCTTCGCTTATCGATTCCCATGCCACGATGGTACATTCGATCATTTTCACTCGCTTTTCCGCAACTGAAATCACTCGCAATTTTTTCACGCAACCATAGGACAGCATCTTTGCCTTCAGAGTGCCCATCACCCCGACATGAAGCGTTTGACAAACACTCGTCGTGTTTGCTGGCAGGGGTCCAGAAACGAGTACAACTAGTCGTCCACGGCTGGTCCCCGACAAGACTAAACTTAAGCAGCTCACTTACCTAAAAGAGCCACATGACTTCGCCAACCCTGCCGTTTGTAGATGTGACCCGTATGAAAGGTTCAACTCGTCCGTTTCAATATGGCCACCGATCACCCCACGCGCAATAATGAGATCGGTAGTATCATTCCTACACAACTAATTTTATGAAATTGACAATGCTGGGAAAGACAGAATGCAACGCCCACCAAAGAAGTGTCTGATTTATCTAGAATATTATCTATCATATTGCAGTTTCAATGTACCGCAATGTCATTGGCGGAATATTTATGTTCGAATCGTGGACACAAAGTATGAGGTGCTCATCCTACCGGTTTTCAACGAAGCTGTCCCCTGTAGCTGAAGGCTACAGGGAACGACAGAAATCCTTCCCACGTGGTGCTAGAGAAATATCTTGAAATTTGTATAAGTCAATAATATTTCGACATTGGCTTTGATGGAAATTATATATACATGAAATTTTTCAGCTGACGCGGACTGAGTTGTTATTGGTCAAAATTTTGGAATTTTGACGTCAACCCTGCGAGCAAGTTGTTGCGACCAAGTTCCAAGTACTACTAGTACATTCTAAACTACTCCCTCTGTTCCAAAATTGTTGTCCGACTCAGAAAAATGGCGTACTCCTCCCGCAATATTATTACTTGGCCTTTTAATTTTTATACTACTGTATTACAGAGGTTATTGTACTATACTTCTACAATGTATGGTGGTGTGTGAGTGGTAAATCTCCGCATAACCATAATCGGCAAAAGCTGCAACACATTAGAAGCTCAGCTTCGTGCATTACATGCTATGTACTCGACGTCATCAGTTATACTAAGCGATCGACCAAATGTCACAAACCCTCATACATGGAGAAGAATGTGCGCTATGGCCCTTACTCCGTCAAAGAATTCAAGAAATTCGACTTTTCTCAATATAATTGACACAATCACACAATAGAGTGAGTCGTCACGATAGAAATTACCAAATTTCAAATTTCTCCAAATCCCTTTGGTAGCTTTGGCATGAAGTTGCCAGTACTCTTGAGGAGAATCTCACGGAGTATGGCCTCACGCTCCGACTGTGTCAGATCACGCCTTCCCGCGCCCATTCCTGAATGTTTGTCTTTTGAATGTTGGTTTTATACTGGTTTAACTATTGGGATTATTGAAATGGAAAAAAGTCTCCTTAGAGCTTAAAGTTTTGCGTTTCGGGTACATTAGGACGAAGCCCTTGGCGCGCTTGTTCCAATAGACCAATCAGTGCTTGAAAAGACGCTGCCAGGCAGACGACATCCGACTTTGAAAATTACCTCTGTATTTTATTCGAAGTCATGTCAACCCTCCCAAAACTCGGACAACAATTTTGGAACAGAGGGAGTAGTTAATACTTCCAGTAAACCAAACCGTGACTAACAAGGCAATGCTTTCGTGGACGTGAGATTGAAAGCCCCGTAAGGCATTTCTTCCCCATCGGCAATCCTTCGCTGTATCATGGCCAGCCTCTTCTCGGCTGAGGACACCACAGAGCCATTTCTGGTAGATCAGCTTCCTCGCCAGAAGGCCCCGCGTCCAAAGAATGAATTGACCTGTCTTATTGTCTCGCACAATCACTTAATATTATGTATTTTGTAATGATGAATGCATTACTTCTCTCAGTATTTGTTCAGTTTCTTCCTGAGCGAGTCATAGAGTTTGGATAAATTCTACAGGGTAACTGACATGCCAATGCTACATGTTATCACGACGGGGGTTAATGCATTTTGGGGGAGCTGTCTACAATTTTTCACATCCATTTTGCAGCACGAAGTTGGCGTATACAGTTATTCAAAACAATGCACCAGACGTTTCTGTTGTTGTGAGTGAACCTCAGATTAATAAGGAAGATGGAATGTATGTTTTAACTTACAGTAGTCGTCGGCACCGAGGGGACCAGTGATTAGGTTTATCGTAAATATTGCACGTGAGAGTAAGTGATTCGAAACCAAAAAAATAATAGAATATAAATGGAGGTATGCATTTGTAAAGGTAATATGACTCACAC
>NW_008580152.1:191740-192397 GCF_000520115.1 Aphanomyces invadans
TGGGACGGCAAGATCGGCACCTGGCCGTTCGTTGAATCCATTCCAGCACAGCGAAGCAGTGCAAACAGGCCAGCGGGCACCTATGAGACCAAGGCACTGTCAGTTACCAAGGCCATCTACAGCAAGTTTCTCGTGGAAAAAGTCTTGCCAGCTATCGTATCGAAGTGGCCCTCTCCGAAGCGCATCGTGCACATGTTACACCAGATGACACCGCGCTGGCTACCGCTTTCGCCAACTACAACCCCATGGGTTGGACGTTTTCCATCAAGCCCCAGCCTCTCACTCACCTGACATGAATGTCCTCGACCTCGGTTTCTTCGCCGCGATCCAGTCGTTGCAGCATCGTACGTCAGCCCGCACTGTGGACGAGCTCATCAGCAATGTGTTCGCGGCATTCGATACGTACCCGTTTGAGCGTCTGAACAGAAAGTTCATGAAGCTGCGGGCATGCCTAGTCGAGACGATGAAGTGCCAAGATGACAACGCGTACAAGTTGCCTCACCTCTCGAAGGAGAAGAGAGCACGGCGAGGCATGCTGCCCGAAAACGTGGCATGTCCCGAGGAGACCTACGAAGCCATCAAGCTTTCTCTGGATTCCATTGACCGTACCGTTATGGAACGAAAGTTCAAGGAGGAACTCGACGAGGCGCGAAGCAT
>NW_008580152.1:192497-194838 GCF_000520115.1 Aphanomyces invadans
ATGCAATAAAATGTACCTCTCCTAAATTAATTCGAATTAATGTTCAAAGGTTATACGTTATTGTAGGGGGAATGTGATGGATTTTGGACCATTTTGGCAACTTTTCTGACAGCGTATTGATTTTCACGTATGACGTCCAATGGGCTTTGTTTCTATCACAATGAGTCCGGTTCACTCACAAAATTTCAGGAAAAATGGTCATGTGGCTCAAAAGAAAAGCTCTTTTGTCCCCTCGGTGCTGTCGTGTACTGTTAACTAATGATTGAGCGAAGTTATCTTCTTGGTTCGATAAGAGGAATACTATTTCGCGCTGGCGTGATGTTCGAGACGTTGCTGGAAAGAGATTGGTCGGAGTGGCGTCACAGCGAATAACTGCGGGCGCCAAAACCGGGAAGTAAATCTTATTTTAACATCACGTGCACCAACGTAGACATTTAAGCATAATACCATAAAAATATTAGGAAAATAGTAAACTACATCAGCAACAACGTGTTTAATTTTAGTACTGTATGTCGACAGCAAGATCAAGTTGTACTGTATCATGCCATGTGCTTTGACGTGGATAATATTGTCATCGATTGGCCAAACACATTTTTATTTTATGACCGGGATTTTGGAGATCCTAAATATACCTATTCCAAAAGTATGGTCAAGTACCACGGGGGAAAGATTTCCATCGTTACCAGTATCGGTCTCCTAGAGTTTATGTCTGGTCGCAAAGTTGCTCATGTCCTTGGTGTACCTCGCCGCACCATACGAACATGGCATAATCAGCGAGATGAGCTCTTATCGTATGAGCTTTCGTCGTACGATGGCGAGAAGACACGCAGGAAGATCGAGCCAGAAGGTGGATGCGAAGCATATCCCGATCCACCAGGTTTAGTCAGAGAATCGAACATATACTATCTACAGTACCTCATGAATCAAGCTAAATCAGCGAGAATGAATAATGTCCTACCTGGCGACCAAGAATACGACAGTAGACTACACCTCGCTCATCAAACTTCTTCAACGATTTTGCACTCGCCACGGATTATCCCGTCAACGACCTACCAAGATTAAGTTTAAACAAACCGTGCTGACGGAGGTTCACGTGAATTTCGCCAAGGAATTTCACAATGAAAACTACCCCCCACTTCGAGTGAGCCCAATCAGTCGAAAAAAGCGAGAGGGCAAATATTTATTAGTATTATATCCGTTAATTACCACTATGTGTCTCCCTTTCAATGAAATGTCCTGTACCCTTATTTTGCAAGCCAGGACAGTCCGAAGAAAAACATTTGGCGTGGTGATAGGGTAAGCAAGCGAAAGGTTAGCTGACCTTATCGAAGTAGTACATTTCGTGTGATGGGATCCCCATAATAATTGCGACAATACCTCTTATTCAGAATCCCTGAAGTGTCCATACATTCAGCCATACATTTTTATTCAAGAATATAG
This sequence comes from Aphanomyces invadans, assembly GCF_000520115.1. NCBI lineage: Eukaryota > Oomycota > Saprolegniomycetes > Saprolegniales > Verrucalvaceae > Aphanomyces > Aphanomyces invadans. Next base: position 193,938 of record NW_008580152.1, read on the forward strand.
TGTCATATGCCAGTTCCACATTACAAGTGGAAAAGGCGAGCAACTTCCTTCTCGAACGACTTCTACCACCATTGTTCTCCAGAACTAGGCGCATGACTTATTGCAACGTGAGGAGCACGTTAGCAAGTGCATCGCCACCACAAAGTTCAAACGCAGCGTAGGTTGCATGAATGGCCTCACCCAAAGATCGACTGACCAACTTGTACTGAAGCGTTTGGATCGAGGCAAAGGAACTCAGATCCAAGACATTGAGATCTGGGCTGTTTGGTCGCTGACACCGCACAACAAAGGTCCACCCGTTTGTGGACACCCCTCGCAAGGTCAGCGTCGGTAAGGCCACCATGGGGTGTTGAATTGTCATGCTGGGGTACAACGCGTTGTTCGCTGTATGGAACTTCAACTTGATGGCTGGAATGACTCGAGTGATGACATACTTGCGGTAGACAGCGGCGTTCAAGTTCACCAAGGTTGGGACGAGCGATCCCGCCGGCCGGTTGCGCGAGCTGCGCACAGCAGGTAGGAACTCCACGATAGGCCATATTCCGATCTTTCCATCGACGTTGATGTCACGCTCTGGATCATGTCGAGGACGCGCCACCGCCGCGAGGAACATGACTTTGGGAATGAACCGCTTGCTGGACCACGCACGTTGTTCAGGCTCTTCCCCGGCGGTAAGGTACACCTTGCGTACGTTCTTGTCCGCATTGAACCACTTTTCATCAAGGTTCGCAACATCCCACATGTCGTCGAAATAATACACGTTGCTCCTGGTTTGTGTCGGATAGCAAGGGCTTGATGCGTGTCGATCGGCGTTGAAGCGTCCCAGCTTTCAAGGCGCGGTGGAGCGAGCCGAGCGGGATGCCGGTGCCTTCGGACATGTCACGCATCGTGGAGCGAAGCG
>NW_008580152.1:194938-197323 GCF_000520115.1 Aphanomyces invadans
ATTAGGTGGTGGTACATGTACCTCGACTTTCTGAGTGGGGTACATAAAATCCGTAAAATCCAGACTCACGTTTCCTTAAGACAGGAGACAGATGCCGGGGCAGACGAGCTAATATCTACCGCACAGTTGACGGCGTTGTGTTGGGGTCTGTTCGTGCTGGGAATTTCAAGGCGGAATTACCCTATTGCGGCAAAACGTACGCCAAAGATGCGACGCTTGCACGCGCATTTGAACGCAATGTGGGAATTCCATCGCCCCTGGCTCAAATCTGATTGATCAGTGGGGTGTGAATCGACCCGAATACCTGCCCAAGCGGACAATTGCATCTGCGCTATACATTGTATCGGGCAATACTGCCTCAGACCAGTGCCATCCATACCTAGCCACCAGGCGCCATGACCAGCACCGCCCTCCTGCAGGGCTAGCACGCCCGTAACGAAACTCTCGACGTAGCACGTCTGTTAAACACGATTGCAATGTTGGTGTGGTGTCGCACCCAGTGGCGCCTCAATCTATCATCGGGCACATGGTCGGGTGGCTGGATTCCTGTCGGCTGGTACGGACTCCATCATATGCACCCGACGATCCCGACAGGTCGCCAAGTGCTCATTCTCCAATTCGCTCTCGAATAGACTAACATGTTTGCCCGCACTGCCCTTGTGATTGCCGCCGCCTTGTCCATCGTCTCGGACGCCTCCAAGATGTCCAACAGCGTTCACCGGGAGCTCGAACTTTCAGCCACGGTCTCCAAGGTCGTCGTGGAATTCATGGACTCCAACGGCCCCGCACTGGATGCGGTCGGTTCGATCGAGTCGGCCTTGTCTCGCGGCGCCCACATCGAAAACGTCCGCGAGTCGTTGGTCGTGCACGCTGCCAACTCGCAAGCGCCCGTCCTCGACGCCATCAAGGCGTTCGCGACCAAGGAAGGCGCGAGCGCGATCAAGTTTGAATCGTTCTGGGCCTCCAACGTCGTCTACATTGAAAACGCCCCCGCGGCGCTCTTGGAGTCCATCGCGGCCATCCCAGGCGTGTCGAAAGTCCGAACGGCCTCCTCGGCCCGCATCCCCCCTGTCGTAATCGAAGACGCGACCGCGGCGCCCCAAGCCAACGAATGGGGTGTGGAAATCATCGGCGCGCCCAAGGTGTGGGCCAAAGGCAACAAGGGCAAGGGCATCGTCGTCGGCGGGATCGACACTGGTGTCCGCGCGACTCATGAAGCGCTCAAGGCCAACTTCCGCGCCGACCACGGCTGGTATGACGCATACCACAACAACACGACCCCCGTCGACACGGTTGGCCACGGGTCGCACACGATGGGTACGAGCGTGGGGACCACTGGCATCGGTGTCGCCCCCGAAGCGTCGTGGATTGCGTGCATGGGCTGCGACTCGACAACCTGCCCCGAATACGCCCTCCTCAAGTGCGGCGAATTCATGATGTGCCCGACTGACGAGAACGGGAAGAACCCCGACTGCTCCAAGGCCGCCCACGTCATCAACAACTCGTGGGGCTCTGACGATGCGACGGAGACGTTCTATGACGCGACGGTCGCCGCGTGGCGCAAGGCCAACATCATCCCGGTCTTTGCCAACGGCAACGCTGGCTACAAGTGCAGCACTGTCGCATCTCCTGGTCAAGGCAAGCTCACGTTTGGCATCGGCGCGACCCACAAGACCGACGCGATCGCGTCTTTCTCGAGCCGAGGTCCTACCCCCGATGGCCGCATCAAGCCCGACTTGTCCGCCCCCGGTGAAAGCGTGCGCTCGTCCCTTCCCCGCAGCGACACTTCCTACGGTGTGTACTCGGGCACGTCGATGGCGACCCCCCACGTCACTGGCGCCGTTGCTCTCATCTTGGCGGCCAAGCCGGGCATCAAGTACGACGAAATCTACAAAGCGTTCACCTCGACCACCGACACCAAGACGCTGATCCCCACCAACCAAACGTGCGGCGGCGTGTCCGAGCTCAAGTACCCCAACAACGTGTACGGGTACGGGCGCTTGAACATTGACAGCGCGATTGCGAGCCTGTCGTCGTCCACGGTCGCCCCCACGACCACCAAAGCTGCGTGCTAAGCATTCCATGTTCTGGTCTAGAATTGATGAAAGAAAGACAATTGTGACGTTCGTATAGCATTGTTAGCTCGCGTTCCCTCTTGACTGCTTAAGATTCGCCTCGCCTGTTCGATCACCGTTGGGATTTTCTTACGACGGTGTCACATTGGAGGGGCAGGTAGCGAAGAGAAAACACGGAGTTGAGGAGATCGGGGGTTTTGTAGAACGAGAAGAAGGGTGGAGTGAAGCCCGTCCGCCGGTGTAGGCCAACTGGCCAATGAGGTCACGACATCCTAACGATGTGTGACGTGGCCTTCGCTGCCACTGACTA
>NW_008580152.1:205710-206946 GCF_000520115.1 Aphanomyces invadans
GTTTTTGGAATGTACTCGTAGTTGATTCCTCTCTGATCCGCATTGTAGATTTCTTCAATATCTTCGGTTGCGATCAAGTTGCGTATGCGGCTGCTGAGCTCTGCCAACGCAGCTTGACCGCGTTCTAGGTTGGACTACCCAGATCTTGCCTTCGCTCACATAGTTAGCTTCCAGCGCTTCATAGAACTCATAATCGAAGGTTGGCTAGCTTTGAACACGTGTACCTTGAGCCCAACGTCTATTGCCACTTCTAGCGCCATACATTGCAGTAAGAAACGACTCACGGGAATTCCGTCTGAACGAAGATCGTTTATCCACTTGACAATATGTTCTTCGTGCTCTTTAGCCAGCGTAGTTGCAGTGACGATGAGGCGTGAGTTCTTTTGCGACGCGGTAGCAGGTTACTAGCTTTCTTCGTTATATGTGCGCGGTTGCTTTCCCACCGAAGCACGTTTTTTTTTGCGGACAGTCGTGTAGTCCCTTGAATCCCGCCAAAGAAGCGGTCAAGTGTGGAGTCCATAGAGGTTCTTTTCTCCAATTGTTAATGTGAAGCCGCATGGCGTATGTAAAGTACTAGTACAGTCTTTGGTGCTGTGGGGGACCAATACGTCTGCGGTTTTTGACCACAGGTCTTCCCATCGCATTTCGGTGCGGTGTGGAGTTGTCGGTGACATGCTAACTTTCGCGCCACCTTGGAATTCAAATATATACTCCTTAAACCTGATATTTACTATATTCCAAAGGCACCTCAAGTGAGCAGGGAACTTCTTAATTCAATATATGCCATTATAGAATTATGTAGGTCTTTTTCATTCACACATGACAAATGCGGTAAAGGAACCACCACAGGTTACACCATCTTTCGTCGTGACGAGGGCTGTCGGACACCCCTTTAGGCAGATCCCTACCAATTGGCCCTCCCGCACGACACTGGGGGAGGAGCCGGATGGATCGAGTAACCCCTGTTGTCGGACAGTCAGGGTTGGAGCGTCCCCCTCACGTGACTGCCTCGGTCACAGGCTGAGAGGCCAGGCCCTATGCTCCCTGGTGATGGGCGAAGGGGTCGAAGGGCTACAGCTGCAGGACCCGTAGTTGACTGCGCAGAGCGCAGACCGTATAGAGGACTCGGAACGTTTGTTGTTCGACGAGTTCATTGAGGAAATGGTAACGCACATCAATGTGCTTGGTTCGACCATGATGTCCAGAGTTATTGACGATCTGGATGGCACTCTGATT
>NW_008580152.1:207046-211280 GCF_000520115.1 Aphanomyces invadans
AGCTCTCTGCCGGTGCGTTGCCGTGCCATGGATGTCGACATGTTCAGGTTCCGGAAATATTAATTCTGTAAAATTCACATTTCGAAATTTTTTTCGGAGACCCGATGGCGAAGTGAAAATTGGACGCCAAGATTTACTTTTCGCGCCTTGCTGTCAATAGACCTTTCCTCAAGATTTTGAATATCTATTCAACATCATATGTTTCATCGAATTCGGACAAGAATTCAATTTTGGGGGCACCTCGAAGCCAAATGTCGGAAGTAATGTGGAACTGAGGAAGTACAATATTTCAACAAATATTCCGAAAGTGAAATACATTTTCAAGTGACAAGCTACATTACAGGAGTCCGTGGCAAAACATTTTCAAATGAGCGAGTGATGGTTTCACATGGCATGTCCTCCTAGGCTTCAATAGTGCTCTTAACCATAGCCATGCGTTTTTCAGCTGCAGACAAAACCGACTTTTCGTGAAGCCACTTGTAACGAAGCTTTCTCTACAATGGCCCCATGGCACCAGGTTGGAGAACACTTGTCGAATTCTTGGGCAATGGTTCCAAAAACCTAAACAATTCAGACGACACCATATCATGTGACGCCACAGATACATGACAGTAAAGAATGTCAGCAAAAATCACAGCTGGCCCATCAACTTCGAACTTGAGCAGCTCAGTCAGATACTGTTCCCAGACTCTTGTATCCATCCACACTTTCTCTTGCACGACGTAAACATGACCAGGTAGAAATGTCGGCACTTCCAAGTTATCGATTGGTCCACCTGAATTGCCCTCCAGGATGAAAAGAATTGGTGGCTTTTTACCATTGGAACGCACGGAGAGGACGGCTGTAATCATGTCGTAGTGTTTTTGGGTCTTGTCAACTTGGACGATCCTCCAACTATGGCAAAAGTCTTTGTCGGGAACATGTCGTAGTAAAAAGGGAATTCATCCACGAAACAATGTCAGCTCGCTCTTCCTCGCTTCAACAAGTTATGAGCCCAAGTGACATGAGCGACGACAAGGCGTCAACACTTCGGATTTTAACAGAAGACAACTGGAACTCCTGGCGTACCGCGTTGAAGGGACGCATGTTGAGCAAGAAGCTCAAAGCCGTGTATGACGACGGAGTTCGACTCGCGGCAAGGCAAGACCTCGAAACCGCCAACGATGACCTCGAGCAAGCTACAAGCGCGCGATACATGCGGGATTCACCTACGCATACGGAAGAACAGAACGGGTACGCGCTCGGGATACTGATCACCTGTTGATCCGAATCGCAACAGCAGTATGTCGCCGACAAGGACACCTACATGGATGCATGGTGTGCGCTGGCCGAACACCATGAGCCAAAGACACGCGTCGACCGGCTCGCCCCCCTATCCGAATACTTCAACATGAAGTGGAACACCAAATAATAGAGTCCGCAGTTCCTGGAACGATACGAGATCGTTCTTCGTAAGCTTCGCGCAAGCGGGGATGCCGTGCACGACTCCATGGTCGTCGACCGTCTGCTGGACATGATGCCGTCGCTGTGGCTCACTAAGTGCACTCAATGCCGTGGACGCAGAGCAACAACCTTGCCACCGTTCGTGTTATCCTGGAGGCCGAGTACAAGGCTGCCCTTCGATCGGTCGCCCTACGAACCCCAAGAGTTCCAACAACGACGACCGGGCACTTAACGTCGAAGTTAGGCCAGGCAAGTGCAACTGGTGCAAGCGCAAGGGCCACTGGGAGGCCGAATGCCGAGTCAAAGCGGCAGGAAAACCCAGATGAACAAAGAAGGAACCTGCGCTCAAGAAGGATAAGAAACAAATCGAGACGGGGAACTATTCTTTAGACGAAGACGTGTGGACGTTCGCCGCATTCGACGAGGACGCCGTCGTTTTCCACGCTGTCGACACCCGTGGCCGTGTACTGGTGGACTCCAGGGCATCGGCCCACATGATGGGGGATGCCACCCGGCTGACAAACTTGGAAATGTGCGACCGAGCGGTTGTCGTCGCCAACGGGGCGAGAACACGCGCGACCAAGATGGGAACAATGCGGTTCACCACCGACAAAGGGGCAACCCTGGTCAAGGAAAACGTTTTAGTTATCGACAATATGCCGTCCACCCTCTTGTCTGTGACAGCCATGATGCGCAAAGACCCGATATTCACCTTCACCTTCAAGGCCAATGGCTGCAGCATCAATCACGATTCCGTATCAATCGCAACGGCAACGTTGGATCCAAGGTACAACGTGTACGTCCTCGACCAAGCCACCGTTGAGCACTGCAATAGCGCCGTGACCAACCCACGCAAGAAATCTGCAGACGATACGTCAAACCTCTGGCATCAACGAGTAGGACACCTATCCGTTGCCGCGATCAACCGCTGCAGCTCGATGGACCTTGGCACGCCGGGCAACTTACACGAGCTGAGGAAGAAATGTGAGTGCTGCGTCAAGATCAAGATCACGAAGATCTCACGTCCAAAGACGCACACGCGATCGTTCAAGCCTAGCGAATGCTGGGTGTCGGACACCAAGGGGCCGATGAGAACAGCGTCAGTCGGCGGGTGCAAGTATTACACAGTGTACGTCGACGCCGGTTCGGGCATGAAAGTCGTACGTTTCGTCAATTCCACTGACAGTGCCACCCAACACGACAACTTTGCGAAGATCATGGCGTGGGCCAAGGCGCAGACGGCATAGTGTTCCGCTCCGACGGCGGCCCCGAATACTTATCCACCACGTTCGCCGATGCACTGGCCAAGTGGGGCATCACGCATGAGACGTCTACAGCAACGAATCAGTGGCAAAACGGGATGGCACAGCGCGCTCACCGGTCGACTATGGAAATGGCCATGGCCTTGTTGTCCCACGCCGGAATGGCCAAACGGTGGTGGGCGGAGGCCGTAAACATGGCCGTCTTCATCCAAAACCCGAGTGCCGCACGGTCCCAGAGCCACCAGTACCCCATCCAACCCATCACCGGTCACCCATCACCGGTCACCCAGCGCGTTTGGACAAGTCGCGGGTCTTCGGATGCGTGACTTACAATCTCATGAAAGAGCCTGAAAAGAGGGACAAACTCGCACCCAAAGCAACGAAGTGCGTGATGATGGGATACGCTGAACACCAGAAGGCGTACAAACTATACGACCTGGAGCACCAGAAGATGGTCACCAGCGTCCACGTCCAGTTCCGCGAGAACGAGTTCATCGGGGAACGAATCCCCATTGATGAGTTCCTAATCACGACCGATGATGACGACGAAGATGAAGAAGCTCTTATCCAAGGGGAGACATACCAGCCAAGACTCACCACTACCCCCATGACAGCGCCACGCCACCAAACAACCGCCGCCACCAAGCGCCGAAGCCACTTCAAGGTCCCACCGAAAACGTTCACCGGCGACGCCAGTACTCTCTACAAAGGGTTCAACATCGACTCATCGGAGATCGGCACACCAGGACCGACGCGTACGTACGTGCCCTCCACTGCGAGCGAAAATCGAGGAATGTCCTGCGCGACAGAACGACCATGAGGACTCCGTCCAGATATGTGGATGAAGCACCCACCCACCGTCAAGGGAACGACCCCGTTGACGGTGTCCTGCGCGACCTGAACCGAGCAACCCGCGGCGATGCCAACGCCGCGAATGAGGAAGACCATGTTTCGATATCGATGACGGTGGATAGAGTTGAGTTTGCTTGCTTGGTCTTGCCGATCACAGATGACGTACCCAACAGCCACAGGGAGGCCATGGCGTCGCGACTACGGGACGAATGGACCAAGGCCGAGCAACTTCAGCTCAAGCAGCTCAACGGCGTCGAGACTGGAAACTTGTGTCTCTACCACCAGGACGAAAGGCAATCGGGTGGACATACGCCAAAAAAACCAACTCCGACAGCGTCGTAGTTCGTTACAAGGCCAGTTTGGTGTGCAAGGGCTACAGTCAAGTAGAAGGGATCGACTATTCAAACACGTACTCCCCTGTCGTGAAGATGGCAACTGTTCGCACGTGCGCCGCATTCGTAGTCGCAAAGGGGTTCGTCATCGTTCAAGCTGACGCCGACGCGGCCTTCGCCTCCATTCAAACACGTACTCCCCTGTCGTGAAGATGGCAACTGTTCGCACGTGCGCCGCATTCGTAGTCGCAAAGGGGTTCGTCATCGTTCAAGCTGACGCCGACGCGGCCTTCGCCTCCATTCAAACACGTACTCCCCTGTCGTGAAGATGGCAACTGTTCGCAC
>NW_008580152.1:211380-211950 GCF_000520115.1 Aphanomyces invadans
GGTGTCACATTGGAGGGGCAGGTAGCGAAGAGAAAACACGGAGTTGAGGAGATCGGGGGTTTTGTACAACGAGAAGAAGGGTGAAGTGAAGCCCGTCCGCCGTTGTAGGCAAAACTGGCCAATGAGGTCACGACGTCCTAACGATGTGTGACGTGGCCTTCGCTGCCACTGACTACGGCATGTGGAAAAAGCCTCTAGAAGGCACAAAAAACCTCCTACCGTTGCAGGACCGTTCTGCGACTTGACGGACAGGGCAGTGGGATGTTCTCGACAGAACCGGGTGTTCTGACTCCCTCCAACAACTCCACGCACTGTCATCGACGTCAGGTGCCCTGAGAGCAGATAGAGGCTGGCGGTTGAGCTCATGAAGCATACTCTACGACATTTGTCATGTGGGAATAGATGTGACGAGGCATGTGACCCCATTGACGATAAACCTCCATAGATTTATACAATGGCAAAAAGCAGAGTACAGGGAACGACGCTGGGTAGTGGACAAAATATTTTCAACCAATAGAAATCGAATAAAATGAATAATGAAATAGGATTGGTCAATTGAGTGGCGGGAAA
>NW_008580152.1:212050-218015 GCF_000520115.1 Aphanomyces invadans
TTTGTGGGAGCCATGACAACGATGTCGTCGACATAAACGCCGATGTACACGGGCTGGCCGTGCATCGCTTTTGTGAAGACACATCGATCCTTCACGAGTTGCGTGTACCCTTGCGATCGCAAGTAAGTAACTAAGGTTTGATACCACAGGCGTGGGGCCTGCTTGAGGCCATACACGCTGCGAAGAACTCGAAGGACATCCCGGGGATGCTTCGCTTTGTCAAATCCTGGAGGGTGTCTGACGTAGACGTCACAGTCGATTTCCCCATTGAGAAAGGCTGTAATGACGTCCATGGCGTCGATCTCGTAGTCGAGAACCGCTCCAAGGGTAAGAAGCATACGTAGCAGGGCCATGTATGGGCCAAATAAAACGTGTGCATTGATCGCACAGAATACAGCACCAAGTTGAAATGGGATGATCACCAAGTACCATCAAGAAAAGTATGAAGCGACCTTGTCAGTGCAGTCAGTGCCGATTTGTCCACACTCAGGGCCATGTCGAGACATCCTGTCTGGAGTGCATTCGATGTCATGGCGTTCATCTCCCCGACTCCACCTCTCATACCTCCACCCCATGGAGCAGTTGCCGTCCTTCTCGACCACTGTGCCCCTTTTATTTATTTTTTATTTTTACTGTCGCTCTCTACATGTCCACCTGGCGTACTCGAAGTAGTTTCTGCACTACATCTGTATGATGATACCTCAACCAGGCGACAAACATACTCGAGTTCCATTGCTGGTCGCTGTTTCTCGATCCCGAACCATGTCCTCCTGGACATGTCATTACCCCGGGCCCTCCCTTGCCCATCGCACCCACTCTCCCTCTGCTGCCTTCGTCATTCCCTTCCCCGTCTCCGACATCGTCCGGGACACTCCAGCACTTTTGCCATCACGGTCCGGGACTGGACTCTCCGTTTTCCGTATGACCCTGTGTGCCAATGTTTGGACGAAGTTTATTTTTGCTCTCACTTCATGAGGGCATACATGGAATCGCGACATTCATGGAATGCATATACCCCATTGTCGTCATCCCAATAATGTGGGACTTTTTATTGTCTCGAGCATGTAGTTGTGAAAACCAGCAAGAGCGTATGGCTGGTTGGCGAACTCATTGTGAGAAATCAGCCGCAAGGCTTTGCAGAATGCCTTAAAAGCAGGCTCTGGATGAGCTTTCGTGAAGAAATCAGCATATTGTTCCTTTTTTGGACAGTGTTGAAGTTTGAAGTGCTGGGCTTCGACGAGATCCCGCACAAACATATAGCGCACATCGATGTGCTTGGATCGACTGTGATGCTCAGCATTTTCAGCAATTTTGATGGTGGTTTGATCGTCCTCGTACACCAGGACTGGTTGATCAGTTGTTTGGCCAAGCTCGCCGGCCAACTGACGAACATACAAGCATTCCTGGATACATAGGACTAACGCCACGAACTCCGCTTCTGTCGTGCTCAAAGTCACAATGTTCTGCTTCTTTGCCAACCACGATACTAGACAGCCAAAGAAGAGGACAATATAGCCGCTGACACATCGTCGCGTGTCCAAGCACATGGCATAGTTTGCATCGACGTAGGCCGAAAGAAAGGGTTTGGACGAGAAGTCGCGCCCACCAAGCAGGATGCCATGAGACATGGTGCCCCGTATATATCGCAAGACTCGTTTGACTGCCTTCCAATGGAGTGGTCCAGGGTTATGCAGGAACTGGCTGAGCTGCTGAAGGGCATAGGCTAAATCAGGCCTGGTGCCCATGGATAAATACATGAAGCTACCAACGGCACTTCGGTACGGGACTTTAGACATGTAGGTTACCTCTTCTGGTGTAGGTGCACAGTGGGTTGTGGACAGAGAAGACGTGCACTCGAAAGGAGTAGCAACGGGTTTGCTGCGACAGCAAACTGCTTTTGATCACTTCGACTCATGGCATCACGCCAAGTCCCAGGATCGGGAGATGATTTGGATTGTGCGCGTTCCGCTAAAAGCGCATATACAGTGCATGAGTCCAGGCAATTTGTTTGACAGTGGGAGCCGTTTTTGAGAGACGAAGTATCAGGTGGCATCGAGGCCGTTGCGAATGCCAAAGGCAGCTCAATGTCACTTAAGGCGTCGAGAATGCTGCACAGCTTTGAGTCGTTGGACTTCAGCGTTACTGTCGGCTGATTGTACAGCGGTGGAGGTGGCGAGGTCGTCAGTGACGAATAGTGACGAGCCAGAACAAAGTGGGTTGGGTCAAAAGGAGGGCTTGACAGTGGAAAGTCGCGTTCAATACTGCGATATTTTCGCATGAAACTGTCGTCAAGGATGTGGGATCCACGAGACGTTATGATGAGAGAGGTGTGCATCGGAGGCAATGGTGCGACAGGCTGGTCCAAGACAAAGACGTTAGGGCGAGAGCCACTGTCAACGAGGGAATGAAGGGGGAGGAGGGGGGCATTGGGCTCAAGCGTGGGCATGAAGTTAGGATCACTAGCCACCCTCCTCCTATAATCAGCGGCCGCCTCAACGGTGTTGATAGTTGAAAATTCGGATTCCCAAAAGGTGACGTCACGGGAGTAGATGAGTGCGTGCGAGTGTAAATGCATGAGGGTATAACCTTTCCGATTATCGGGGGGGGCCAACAAACATGGCTTTAAGTGCTCGAGGGTCCAGTTTGGTGGGCTGTGCCACTTTCTGCATATGAACGAATGCAGTGCATCCAAACGTCTTGATATAGCACAAACTTGGTTGGGAGTTGAACACCTTAAAGTATGGTGATTTCCCGTGGTTAGACGGCGAGGGGGTTATGTTAATCAACCAGGCAGCGTAATCAAGGGCGGCAGCCCACATGGGCAAGGCCCCTTCGATGAGCATTGCACGCATCTTTTGCATAACTAGGCCAATGCGGCGCTCGGCAACGGCGTTCTGGGTGGGTGAGTATGCATTCGAGAACGTGACTCTGGTATGATACTTGGGGGTGATGATGCGTGCTAAACGCTCATATTCTTTTGCGTTATCGCATAAAAGGTACCGATATCAGTCGGTTGGGTGTGGTGGAGGGTGATGATTTCAGACTTAAAGATGGACATCGCCGCAAAGCGGAACGATTCGTAAGCCTCGTAGAGGTTGGTACGTCTGTGGAGAGGGTACACCCACATAAAGCGGGAGAAATCATCGACGAAGAGAGCAAAGTAAGCTGCGCCCCCAGCAGAGAGGATGGGGCCTGGGCACCAGATGTCAGAATGCACCGAAGCAAGGAAACTCGTGGCACGAAATACGGCATACGAGTTAAAGGGGGAGCGTTAGGACTTTGCGTACGCACATGTGTCGCAAAGAAAATCCTTTAAATGGCGTGCTTTAAAGACCTGCAGTTCAGGATGGTCCTTGATCATGCGATCGAACGTACCAATGCCCGGATGACCAAGACGGCGATGCCAAAGGCGTGCAAGTGCAGCGTTGGAGAGTCGCGAATCTGCAACGAGGCCATGAAGACAATCGATGGAGACTGAGAGTGCCTTCGGATCAACGATGTATCGAGTATGGCAAGTCAGAATTCCATTGAGGACCGACCAGAACGCGCCTTCAGACCCAATGTAGGGTGAATGCGTGCAAGGAAGTGCAGCTGGAGAAGATGTGTGCATGCTTGCGTAGCGGAAAACACCAGAGTAAGCATGCAAATGCAATTGATCCATTACGGCATTGGACACGCGGGACTTGCAAAAATCCGCATTGCGCTGTTCAAACGAACGAAACTTCGTGAGGAGAACCTTGGCATCGAGGGGGTCGATCGCAGGAGGCGATTTGACAGGTGTGCATCGCCCATAGGGGATGGCATGAAAGGAGTACAGACCCATGGCGTTATTGGAGGCCTCAAGGACATCACCAAGGGGGGTCGTGATGGTGCACATACCTCGGGAGGGAATGTGATGACATAGCCATCATCGGTGGCGTGGCTCACGGAGAGCAGGTTGAAGCGCAACAGAGGGCAGCGCAGGCCAAACGTCAGGCGCGAAGCACGGGAGCGCAAGGGGGTGGCGCGTTCGCGTGACGACATCAAAGTATCCATAGCAAGGGACCCGTATCCCACCACGGGCAGTTTGGACCCGTTTCCGACGGTCAACGACAAGGTGCAGAGCACGTAGTTCGCGAAGTAGTCTTGATGTAAGGTGCACGAACTCGAGGCACCAGAATCCACAATCCAGTGTTGCGCGAGAGCAGCAAACTTGCCAGGAGGATAAATCACGGAGAATGGAAGGTCAGGCTGGCCCGAAGCAGGAGCGCAATTGCTAAGCACGACCTTGAGAGCAAATTTGTTCGAGTCCAAAACAACAGGGAACGGAGGATGCTGCACAGTTGCGTCGACACAAACCGGAGGTAAGTCAAAGTGTATGCGTATAGGCGTGTTGGGAGGCGCACCACGAAGCACTGAAGGCAGCGTTCGAGCCAGTTGAGGCAACTTCAGCACGTTGTCCAGGACGGGTTGCGGAGGCAGATCCCAGTGTTCTTGGGGGGGTATACCTTGACCCGGATGTCCGACGCGACCATACCATCAGTGCCAGACGTTAGCAGAGCCACACTGGAGTCCAGGGATTAAGTGCTGGGGCCGGCAGGGGTGGGCCACTGCCGAGACTAGTCGGCAGTGAGGGAGGCTAGAGGGAACCCGAGGTTGCGGAGAACGACATATTCGTTTGGCAGGGCGCTCGTCAATTGCATCAGCGCAAGCTCAGGCGCTCGTAGCAATTGGAAGCTCGGTGGACGACGGTCCATTGCGGCCGTCACAGTCGGTCAAGGAGGAGACAAGTCGAATGTCACGGAGACAAGTCGAATGTCACGACCACTGCGGCCACCGCGGTCCGTGCCGACAGAAACGGAGCGCATACGACGATTTGAGGCGGGAGCATCGTTAGAGCGCACCTTGCGGCTGCGACCGCCATAGCCCTCGTCACTCCAATTCCGAGTGCGATTATCGCCACCCCGGTCTCGGCTACGACTACGCGGGGCGTCTCGTTTGGTTGGGGGGTTGTGACCGCGACTATGCCCCGCACCAGAACCGTCCCCGCCGCGATCGTCGCTGTCGTCGCGGTCACGTCGGTCATGGAGGGGGTGGTCATGGCGTATCTTGCGCGATGACAGGCGGCGCAGCTTTTTGCCGTGCTTCTCGAAAATGGTTTGAGGGAAACCTTCACGCCTCGCATTGCGGGAATAATCCGAGAGCAGGACTTTGCAGGTGGTGAGAACATGCTCCGAGTCACCGCAGTAGAAGCATGCGGGTCCAATATGGTCATGGCACTTGACGTGGGCGTACGATGGCAGCGACCGACGTGCTACCAGCCCAAGGCTAGGATGTACAGGCTCACCAACAGCGGCATTAATCAGATGTGACCGCGTCGATGCCGAATCGGCGGAACCGTGTTCGCCAAGAGCCAGCAACCGCAAATGATGTGTCGCCAGTGCGTCCTTGATGGCGGCGTCGATGGAAGCAACGGAACAGGGTTGTCCTGAGGCCTTTGCATTGCTCGAAATAGCTCGAATTAGGTCCCAAATTTGCTTGTCGTCTGAAAACACCTCCGACAGTTTCACCATGTAGTGGTTAGTCCACAGGAAGGCGTCGTAGTCGACCGCAGGGGTATCCAGGATGGTGGGGATCATGGCCGAGCGGTATTGGCTGGCGATGGACTTAACGTCGGCAAACAGAGTGTCGAGACAGTCACCTTTGCGATACTTGATCTTCTGTGACTGGGCGTTTAGTACCGCAGGATCGCTAATGAGAGGGTTATTTTCGAAACGGGACACAATAGACTCATAGAGAGTAAATGGACATGTTATGTTGGAAAACAACTTCCGAAGGGAGTCCACCATGGAGGAGTTGAGGAAGGTGAGGGCCAGGGAGCGCAGACGTGTCAACGCTTTCGCCGTTTCAGCCTTCAAAGTAGCGCTCTTGACTGAGTGTATGTAAGCTTCGATTTCTTTATGTCGAGCATCATGGTCGTTGCCTA
>NW_008580152.1:218115-223846 GCF_000520115.1 Aphanomyces invadans
GGTTCGTCATCGTTCAAGCTGACGCCGACGCGGCCTTCGCCTCCATTCAAACACGTACTCCCCTGTCGTGAAGATGGCAACTGTTCGCACGTGCGCCGCATTCGTAGTCGCAAAGGGGTTCGTCATCGTTCAAGCTGACGCCGACGCGGCCTTCGCCTCCATTCAAACACGTACTCCCCTGTCGTGAAGATGGCAACTGTTCGCACGTGCGCCGCATTCGTAGTCGCAAAGGGGTTCGTCATCGTTCAAGCTGACGCCGACGCGGCCTTCGCCTCCATGGACAATGGCATTATGCACTACGTCGACCAACCACCCGGTTACGCTGACGGCACCAAGCGCGTGATGCTGCTCATGAAGGCGCTGTATGGCCTGAAACAAACAGCGCTAGCGTGGCACGACCACTGCCGCAAGATCCTCGTCTCCGTCGGTTTCCGCCCCAGTCAGTGCGACCCATGCTTCTACATCAGAAGGTCAGGGGAGCAGATGGAATTCATTTGCATTTACGTCGACGACTTTCTCGTAATGACCAAGACGGACGACGCAGCCAACAGGATTCTCGACCAGCTCGAAGCTAAGATGAAGCTGAAACGCCAAGGAAAAGTCGCATACTTCCTAGGGATCTAGATCAACTACGACGAGACCAAGCGAGAACATACAATGTCCCAGTGTGCCTACGCCAAGATGGCACTGGACCGGTTCGGCATGACCGACTGCCATGGGTATGCTAATCCCGAAGTGGACGACCGCGAAGGCCTATGGCACGATGAATCACAACCCTCGGCCGATCAGTCAACCTATAGATCCATGGTCGGATCACTCATGTACTTGATGTTGTGCACACGACGGGACATCGCCCACGCCGTCCAACGTCTGTCTCGACACCTCCACGACCCGCGTGAACCCCACATGGTCGGTGCCAAACGTTTATTACGATACGTCAAGACGACTCTCGGTCATGGACTCACGTACCAGACGAGAAACTGTGGACTCGTCGGCTACAGCGGCGCTAGCTGGGCCAATCGCAACGGACGCCGTTCGACCACAGGTTTGTGTGTTTTGTTGGCGGAGCGGTGTCGTGGAAGTCCGCACGTCAACGGGTCGTGGCGCTGTCCACTTGCGAAGCCGAGTACATCGCGTTGGTGGAGCTTGCGAAGGATGTCGTCTGGCTCCGCGGCCTTTTGCAAGAGTTAGGTGTCAATCAAAATGCACCGACACTTACCTTGTGCGACAACAAGTCGGCAATTGCGACAGCCGAGGGGAGCGGTGTCAGCGAGCGGAGCAAACACATTGACGTCAGGTTTCACTACGTCCGGCAACTGGTCGTCGACGGCACCATCGCTATCCACCACGTCGGGACCGCCGACCAACTCGCCGATATCTTGACCAATGTGTCCACGAGAGACGCCATCACGAAATTCAAGAACGCCGCGATGTCCACCGCAAGCCATGCCAAAGATGCAAACTGGACAGCACAGGCTGACCCACAACCAACATTGGGGAGTGTTGAGAATGTTGGTCGTTGATCAACAATCTGCATGTTCATATAGGAGCTACCACAGCCATCCATATCCACAGAGGTCTGAGGTTTATAACGAACAGTAATTCACTCTTGAATCTACACCACTGGCCTTGCAGCTATCAGCTCGCTCTTCCTCGCTTCAACAGTGGAGAGAGTGTTAGCTCAGTTGGTAGAGTATCGGTTTGCTGTCGGAAAGCTCGTGGATAAAATTTCCAGATTCCACGGAGTTCTCAGCCATACTATTCTCCACTCCCCATCCGAATTTGCAGGGTAGCGTAAGAAGTTTCGGACTCGAAATACTGCCTCAACGAAATATTCTAATGGACACCCCAAGTTTCCTAACATATGAGAAATGAGAAGCCAATTAAATTCAAAAAGGAGTAATTTCCTAACATGATTGGCACCTCTATACTACAATACCAAATAAGGTATTCCACTCCTATTGACCAATTGCAGTGCAGATACAAAAAAACTGTGATTGACTAACTGAAATTCGCCTAGTTGTAGCCAATCAAGTTGAACTAATTCAGGTAATTTAAATATGTGGATTATATTCTGCCTCCATGCGTATCAGGATGAAACCATGTCGGCATTTTCCGGGTTTACTGTTTTGCCAACCGCCCCAAATGCGTCATCATAGGCGTAGGGATACTACGTTAGATGTTTCAGTAGAAGTTTGAACCTGAGTGGCGATTAATCAAATCGATCGATTATTATATGTTTTTGTATACCTTAGAAAATTTCGTGTAACGACTTTGATTATACTCAACATGATCATCGTCGTCTGCGCAGGCAGCATGCATCGTGCGTACGAGACATTGGTGACTTGGAACACACGTGAAGGCATCGGATCACACTTCAACACTGGTGGAATGAACGGTTTTGCTTGGCCGATGAGAACGGATTCTTCACTTTGATTGGCGCATTTGCTGGATTTATTGGGAATGTCGCTCCGGCATAGAATATACACAACACAAGCTGTACAACGGTATTCTGAGTGGCGTACAGTGATGCCTCCATTATTGGCCTCCATTATTGCAACAGGACACATTCAATATCCTCCGAGAACTAATAAATTCATGTCGAGCAGTATGATTTGAAATTCAAACTTGTACCGCGACGGCTGGAAGAAGATTGACGCTCCAACAGAAGGAGGCTCCGCGTGACATTTACAGAGCTCAGCAGCATGCTCCGAGTCACCGCAGTAGAAGCATGCGGGTCCAATATGGTCATGGCACTTGACGTGGGCGTACGATGGCAGCGACCGACGTGTAACCAGCCCAAGGCTAGGATGTACAGGCTCACCAACAGCGGCATTAATCAGATGTGACCGCGTCGATGCCGAATCGGCGGAACCGTGTTCGCCAAGAGCCAGCGACCGCAAATGACGTGTCGCCAGTGCGTCCTTGATGGCGGCGTCGATGGAAGCAACGGAACAGGGTTGTCCAGAGGCCTTTGCATTGCTCGAAATAGCTCGAATTAGGTCCCAAATTTGCTTGTCGTCTGAAAACACCTCCGACAGTTTCACCATGTAGTGGTTAGTCCACAGGAAGGCGTCGTGGTCGACCGCAGGGATATCCAGGATGGTGGGGATCATGGCCGAGCGGTATTGGCTGGCGATGGACTTAACGTCGGCAAACAGAGTGTCGAGACAGTCACCTTCGCGATACTTGATCTTCTGTGACTGGGCGTTTAGTACCGCAGGATCGCTAATGAGAGGGTTATTAGCGAAACGGGACACAATAGACTCATAGAGAGTAAATGGACAAGTTATGTTGGAAAGCAACTTCCGAAGGGAGTCCACCATGGAGGAGTTGAGGAAGATGAGGGCCAGGGAGCGCAGACGTGTCAACGCTTTCGCCGTTTCAGCCTTCAAAGTAGCGCTCTTGACTGAGTGTATGTGAGCTTCGATTTCTTTTTGTCGAGCATCATGGTCGTTGCCTAACAGGTCCGGATCAACAGCATAAAGCTCAGGATGCTTTAGCTTATCCACTTGGACGTCGTCGTCCAGGATACTCAAAATAGAGCGATCAAGATCAGTTGGCACATAACTTTTGGTCGTGTAGAATGGGGTAAATTCATGACCATTGGCTTGGCTGATGAACAGAGGCTTCCACTCAAGGAAAGTACGGTTCTTGTCATCCAGAGGAGGCCCATTGCAGATAGGCGCAGAGGAAGCGTGAGGGCTCATAACTTGTCAAAACCGGGCAAAGTAGGCCCAAGCACTTATGGAGTCGGAGAAGCGAGGAGTAGAGTTGAGCGAGAGCCCAATAAAAATAAAAATAAAAAACCAATAACAAATAACATCAGGACCGGAGTGCACAATAGGAAAGAACGAAGAGTACGATTAGAGACGAGTTGTGCAGGGAGCGTTCACTAGCTATGCGGTGGCGACTTCGGATTAGCTGGGACACCAAGTATTGGCTGTTGATTGGACACAACACCAGGTGACTTTTGATTGGCCAAATAGTTTCTCCCTTTTAACTGCGGGTGAAAAACACCTGCAAAGAGCGGCCCCTTGACAGTAGGTACCTACGGGTCTTGATCACAGTATACCGATTTTCCCCCCGTAGCCGAACGCTTGACCCTGAACAATTTAACAGAATATAAACTTATGTAGGGATAAGTTGTCAAACGATATTGACGGCAACCATTTATTTGCTTATTCGCTATCGTTCACTTGCAAACTGAACAATCTACTACTGAATACGGCGAGTTCGCCATCCAGAATACCAGTTCGGGCCCAACAGTTGGCCAGAGTTGATCGCGACACTGAGAGCCATGCGTCCTTGGCCCAACCCATCGCAACATCAAGAGGTACTTCATACAATCTTTCCTGCCGTCCTGCAACACAATTGATTTGATCTAAGGCGTTCTGTAGCTGCCTTTTCTTCATTATACCATTACATTCTACAATTGATGTTTTGCCAATTTGAGCTTACCTCTGTACACCTCCGTTACTCTTTGGGAGGTGACCGCCCCAGTCAAACTACCAACCATACATGGTTCTTTCTTTTTTAAAGAATATTAGTTATTTATAATAATAAGAGTGGTATTTCAAAGAAATCTGAACAATTCCCTAGCAGGAAGGTCTAAGATTACCTTTCGCCTTGAATGCCGCAATAATATCCGCATCTTGTGGCTGCAGGTACACTGTGGTGTTCGGTGGCAACATTTTCACGCGAACGTTTGACAAAACTGTAGTGCCAGAGCAGCGTATGACATATTAGGTTCGCTTGCAAGTTTGACACAAACTCATGTTTCTCGACAAGGGTCAGTCGATGCTACATGTTGCGACGCTGGCGTGTTCAAAAGTTCTACTCCAGAGTATAAATTTACAAAATATATAAAGTATGACCCGTTCGGATAGAGGGGGAAAATCAGTAAGTTAATTATGACATCTGAACTACGGGTCTTGATCATAATATAAGTTTACTTTAAATATATGAACTTGAGCGTGCGATATCATTCAAACACTTCAAAACAGATATTTGGATCTTCGTCGTTGAGGTCATGAACATGAACACAGTTTTTTACAAAAGGCAATAGCAATATCCAATACTACTGATTTCCCCCCGACTTTGGAACAGGAAAAAAGTGCATTTTTGACAGTATATAAGGAATCACAGTTATTAGTTTTCACTCAAGGTTGGTTGAACCGATGGTTCGCTGTCAAGAATGCCAGTTCGTTTCCAGCAGTTTTGAGATGGTTACGTCGCGGTCTATGGAGCGTGCTTTGATGTCGGCACGCTGGCTTTGTGTCTTGTGTCGCGCGATGGCGCGTCCGACGGTCTGCTTCGATGGCGTAGAGCACAGATTGAACGTCTCCTTAGCCCAAAGTGCCAGCTCGGAATACGTCAAATGTGGTGCAAGGCATGTTTGTCGCCCAACATCATGCGCGGCTTCATCTCTGAATTGACTTTAGCCACATTGACATCATGCATGCATTTGAATATTTGAATGAACTTTGTCATTTGATATTGCAGTCAAGACTCCCATGAAGGGAACGAATTTGAGAGGTTCGAATATAGAATATAAGAGGAATAGAAGTTCACAAGTCGATACAAACTCAAGTATATTATCCACCCATACAAATGTCTAATGAGTCAAGAAACGGATAGATGTCGGATCCAAGTGCAGGCGTTGAAAGAGCACTGAGAGCTTTTCCATGCCATCGCCAAGAATGCTCGTATGGCAGTGTTCGGTACGCCC
>NW_008580152.1:253784-256743 GCF_000520115.1 Aphanomyces invadans
TGAATAGCCCAGATCAAGGACGTTAAGATCTGGGCTCTTCGCTGGCTGGTTACGCACAACAATCGACCACCCACCCCTCTGACCGGCTTCAATAATAGCCACATCGTTCTCCAGCACATGGGGGCGTGCGTTGTCTTGTTGGATGACGATTTCGCCCATTTGGACTCCGTCCGGCCAAACCCACTTCTCCTTGATCGCTGGTATCACGATTTTGACAAGGTATTTCCGATAGGTTTTTCGCGCGTGACTTTCAGGCTCTTGATGATGCTTGCACCTGCAGGCCGATTCACACTCTCCAGAAACATCACCTTCGTGATGTGGGCCTTGGACTGGATTGGACGCGGTGGCACCTCTTCGTTGCACCACAAATAAAACTTGCGGCATAGTATCGTCATGTAAAACCACTTCTCGTCTATGTGAACTATCGAATACATTTCATTGATGTTACCCTCGTAGTTGTACTGTGATTCACAGAAGGCCAAACGTGCTGCCTTGTGCTGAGGGGTTATGGCAGGACGTGTCCAACTTGAGCGACGCGATATCCACTTGCTCTGTATGTAGCGCCAAAGCAGGTTCTTGGAGAGCCCGGTACTCGACGACAGTGCACGATATGGCTGTCGAAGGTGCAGTGGGGCCGCTTTTATCCTTTGCTCGATTTCCTCCACGGTGTACTGCCGCCGACGGCCATTTTTGCCCTTCGGCCTGGCGTTGACGTCTGGTGGACCGCCTCCTGAAGGCCGTTGATTGCCACGTTGGAATATCCGCCATCCAGTGGACTGGTGGACATTGAAGATTGCTCACACATCGTTCATTATTGCGCGGTATACCTTGCCGTAAGTGCTCCTCTTTAGCAGCTCAAGGTACAAGCATTTCCGTTGGTAATCAGTTTAGTTTGACTTGCGTTTTGTATTGGCATCTTGCATCAGCCCATGCGGGTCGAAAAGTTAAATATAATTGACGTGAAAAATCACCGCTATTTGTGAACCATTGGGCTTTCAGCCCACAAATTTTCAAGCCAATCAGAGATGAAATGACAGACATATGAAACTGCCTACAATATTTGGGGGACAGAGGTAGTACATCGCAGGTGGCCATACAATCATTGCTTTCATGCCAAGGGGAATCAAACTGACCGAGCGCGAGGTTGGTGCCATTCTTGCTCGAATGCAAGATGGCCTAAGCAACCGAGAGATTGCAAGGGCCATTGGACGAAGCGAAAAGGCTGTTAGAACAGTCCTGGTCAACGAGAGCAACCCGCAAGCAAAAGCAAAAGTCGGTAGGAAGCCCAAAATAAAAAAAATGAATTGTTCGTCGGATCTTTCGACTTACCTGTGTAAAAGGCTTGTCATGTAGAGCTATTGCAATAGCAGTAGAAAATGTTGTCCACAAGACTACGGTTCATAAGATTCTCAAAATGTCAAATTTGCGAAGTACAGTACATCAAACGAAAGCCAACTCCGTACCTCAAGAAGCACCATAAGGTTGCCCGCATGCGTTTTGCGAAGTCACATCTCAATAACCACGACTTTTGGCATCGACTCGTCTTTACAGACGTAACGATATTCAACATGGACGGCCCTGAAGGTTGCCATTATTACTGGCACGATCTGCGGAAGGATCCCGAAACATACTCGAAGCGCGTTATGGGCGGCGGGTCCGTGATCATTTGGCCCGGAATATGTGCGAGCGGGAAGACTGACCTGGCCATGCTTGAAGGCAAGCAGAACTCCATGAAGTACTGCCAAACGCTTCGTGAATTTCTGCTCCCGTTCATGCAAGAGCTGCGAAAGAAGCATGGCGTCGTGGACCCAATTTTCCAGCAGGACAATGCGTGTATACACTCTTCTCGCTATTCTACTGAGTACCTCGAGCTCGAGAACGTCAACACCATCGAATGGCCTGCCAAAAGCCCCGACTTGAACATCATCGAGAACGTCTGGGGTGTTCTGATGTGGTCTGTGTACCGAAATGGCAGACAATTTGCCACAACGGCCGATTTGAAGCGTCATATTGCCATTTCATAGGAAGAAGTGCGTTTGGACTACCTCAAATTTTTGGTAAATGACATGCCTACAAGAATGGCTGAAGCCATCATTCGTGCAGGGGCAGGAATTGAAAGATAAATGTCGAAAATTCAGTGCGTCTATAATTTATGGACACCGCCAACTTTCAATAGTCAAGTTTTTGATTTTGTCAATTCGATTTTGGTTACAGGTCATGAGGCTATCACGGTTTTGTTTCGTTTAACATGCGCTGTCAAAAAGTCTTAGAATAATTTACTCTCCAACAACTCGAAACTGCCAAATTTCACCTGCGTCTATAGTTTCCGGACTGACTGTACAATGAATCCCCGAAAAAGCCGGCATGGTTTTCATCCTGACATGCGTGGAGGCAGCATATAATCAATATATGTGTCAAAATTATGTGAACTAGTCCAACTTGATTGGCTAATAACTACAAGAATTCCAGTCAGTCAATCACAGTTTTTATTGTATCTGCACTCCAGTTGGTCAAAAGATATTGCATTTCTGACTTGGTATTGAATTATACAGGTTAAAGCAGATCATGTTTTGGAGGTGATCGGCTTTTTTGAGTTTGTCGGCTCTTTCTGGGGTTAATTAACTCTGTAGATCTGGTCCCAAAACGCGTCAAGCGAGGCAGGGCATGAAGGCGGTCGGGCGTTCCCCCTGACGGATATTGCACAAGGCGACGGCTGGCCACCTTGGACGTTTGTGTAGTTTCAATGCTTCTGTCCTTTCGACAACATCCTCCACGATCGGAACCGAGTCGATGCCGTCCCCGCCAGGAAGCCGCCATCGTCGTGCAATGTCCCGCCGCGCGAATCTAACAAAAGCATGCGACACTGCATAAATGCATATCTGCCTCGCGTCGGATATTCATTCTCAGAGGTTTTACACCTATTCTCCAATCCGAGAGCAGGAAAGACATGTCTCCATGT
>NW_008580152.1:265501-294172 GCF_000520115.1 Aphanomyces invadans
AAAGAGTTTCTACTGATTCAGAAGGGAACACAATCAACTTGAAAATTTTTGTGTGCGTCCATAGTTTTTGGACGAACTGTACATCTGGCCCCAAAACGGGTCAAGCGAGGCAGGGCATGAAGGCGGTCGGGCTTCGACCTAGTAGTCCAGTCCTACCTTCCGTACGCTTCCGTGGATGAAGGGATTCCGCAGGGGAAATGGAGAATTTCGTGGCTGTGCGAGCTCCAACAGGTTTGTTCACGGCACTCGCCGAACGGGCAGACATCACGGCCATCCTTTCGACCTCCCCTTCAAGCGGTCACACGATTTCTTCCAGAGGCCACAATGCGACCTCGTGGCAAAAAACAGAGCCAGCCACCGACAACATCCTCCACGATCGGAACCGAGTCGATGCCGTGCCCGCCAGGAAGCCGCCATTTTCGTGCTATGTCCCGCCGCGCGACTCTGACAAAGGGATGCGACACTGCATAAATGCATATCCTGCCTCGCGTCGGATATTCATTCTCAGAGGTTTACACCTATTTCTCCAATCCGAGAGCAGGAAAGACATGTCTCCATGTTCATGGGGGAATTCAGGTGGCACCACCGCCGCCGAAGTCGTGCTGACGCCGCCGCGAACATTCACACGTTGTGATCGCGTCGATATCTGAGATTCCTCGGGTCTGCATGAAGGTCCGCTGGGGCTGGCGTCCGTTCGTTGGGCCACCAGCGGAGCGTCCTGGAAAGGCAGTAGCCAGCGGCATCCCCATCCCCCTCTCTCTCGAGTTCTCATGGGTTCCGCCGCGACAATCTTACGACAGACGGGTGCCGCCGCGAGAAGGCGGCGGCGGATCGCAAACATAGACACACACACACACACATATACTACTCGAGGAATCCGTTCCACCGACTGCCCGCTGGTTTCCTCGCACACAACGAGCGACTTGAACCGACAGCACAACACCTATCTCGACCCGAGTGCAGTCCTTACTGGTGGTACACGGGCTGCGGCGGATACTGGCCAAACGGGATGGCCGACGCCGCCGGCCGGCTGTATGGCGAAGGCGCTTCGTCGTAGTAGTCGTATCTTGCGTCGAACTCGCCCGTCGTCATGTGGTGGGGCACGTGGTGGTGATGCAGGCGCTGGGTTGCAGCGCCGTGTTTGTGATCGTACAACATGGGCGCCGAGTCGGTGGTGTACGACGCCGAATACGACGTTGGTGACGAGTACAAAGGGTACGCTCCGTCGCGCGATGGAAACTGCGGTCGATATGCCCCCGAATCGTCTCTCCGCAGCGCGCCGAGCGGCGAACCGCCAGCACGGAGAAGGCTGCCGGTAGGTGTGTGGGACGGAAACTTGTATCGCTGGTGATCGTCGTACTCGTACAGGTCGCGCGGCGTGTGTTGCTGGGACGGCGGGTGGTGTAGTCCGTGGTGTGCGAGGTGGGGCGACGATGACGGGTGGTGGAGGTGATGGTGGTGGTGGCCGTAAGACACGTTCGGGGTGTACAAGGTGGCGCTGTCGTGCGGTGCGTCCCACACGGGGGGTTTGAACTTGTCACCGACCATGGGCATGCGGTTCTCGTCTTCCTTCCACAGGTGCAAGTCGGGCCCGGGATGTTTCATTGCTTTCTTCGTTTCGAGGAGGCGGAGTTTCTCGTTGCGGCGCTTTGCATCGAGCTTCTTCTGGTGCGCGCACGCTTTCGTTCGGTGGAACTCACACAGTGTGTGCATCGTGCCGTTCTTCTTGGTCGCGCGCGGCTGCTTGCACTTGCCGTGGCTGTACCGGCACGTCTGGAGCTCCGTCATGCCGCCGACCAGGTCCAAATTCGAAAATGACTTCGCCACTCGCCTCCCGTTTCGTCCAATCACATGGCCGGGTCTGATTAGTACGCAAAGTTCAAGATCGGCCACGGACTTCGAAACCAGGCACAGTCGGGGGGGCGATGCCCCCCCCCGCATCGTCCCGCGGACAAGAGCGTCCCGATCGTGGCGCGCGCCGACGTCGCGTCCCCGTTCGGCGGGATCGCGGGCCAAGTCGTGGGGTCCGCCGCGACCGAACCCAGCAAGGCGCTCCAGGGCGGCCAAGTGTTCTCAGACGGTGGCACTGCCGCGGAGTATACATTTCTCAAGGTGTGCGCCACCACCCGATCTGAACGAAGAAGGGAGGAAGGACGTCGACCGCATGGCGGACGATGTGCTGGTGGCGGCGACGGCGGCGGCACCCGGAATAGATGTATGGCTGTGCCCCCCCACCCCCAGCTGTCTTTGCCCCGGCCTGAGTATTGTGGTACGCGTGGTGGACTCTGTTGGCTCTGCCGGAGTTCGTCGGGATGGGGGAGGCCTAATGCGTGGCCGTCCTCCATCCTGCGAAGGATGGCACGAACGATCGCGCCATGCTGCCGCCGTGGCTCGCGATGTTGGGGTCGTCGCGACGTGCCGGCGAACGTGTTTCGGCTCGCGACCATGTCGAACGCCTTATTCGGGTGTGGCATCTGATATAGAGTCTCTTGGTGGCTACTGCGTCACGACGACAAGGACAGAGAAACAAGTCTCTGCGCGGTGGGCCCGCAGAGATAGATTCCCCATGACGTCGTCAACCGGGGCTGCGCCGACAGGTAGCGGCCGTGTCGACGGGCGATGAGGAATCGGTCCGTTGATGCGGCAGTGTGCAATGCATGGTCACGTTGAGAGGCTTTGACGCGTTGTTTTCGGTCGGGTACATGATCACGGGGTCGAGCTGGTCTCGAGGACGTGCGGCAGCCAGGACATTGGACCCGCTCCTTTGGTCCACATGTGTATGCCCTTGACGCATGGTCGTCCCACGAGATTGACGCCGCCAGCAGGGGGGCTCTGACGGGGCCGCATCGAGGCCGCAAGAGGATGTGGCGCCGTAAGAATTGGTCGTGTATCTGAGTTCTATCGATATCAGACCAGCTGGCACACGATGTTCAGAAGGCGAAGCGCAGATGGGTAAGCTGAGGATGTCGGTGGCATTCGGTTTGCGCATGCACAGGGGGGGGCAGCAATGTCGTATGGCGTCGGCATATCGCGTCCAGGCGCCATTCGAACGCACGGAGGACTGGGGCGGCAGCGAGCTCGGCACCCCTGCGGCATCCTTTTCTCGATCCGATACACACCACGTGTGGTACAACCGTCAACGCGGTGGCGACGAGGGCATCGCGGGCAAAACCCCGTCGAGCGAGACGGAGCGAAAGATGAGCTAGCCGCGTGCACGTGGTCATGATGCCCGTCCGCCGTCGTGGGAATTCGCCCCGAAACACCACCACGCACAACTACTTGTTGGCGTCACTCGGTTCGACGTGCTCCGAAAGGGAGGCGCATACACGGATTGCGCAGAACGCCTGGTAGGGCGAGAACCGGCGTCGCCAACCAAGGGGGTGCAGCCCCCTTCCCGGTGACCACTTGCGACAAACGCTCGGTCGATCGTGCCCGAGTTTGATCACCACGACTAGGTGTGGAAGGGCGATGTCGCCTTGCTTGAATTCGGGCCAAAACCACTCCGGAATCGACCTCACAATGTCGGCCCTGGGTGGTACACAGTTGTTGCAGCAGCACGACGACGGCGCACCTTCTCCCGGCCACTGGAGCGTCCGCACCTTTGAAAGAGCCCACCCATTGCGCGGGCAAACGGACCCCGAGATACATATTGCTAAAGATGTACCACCCACTTTATCAGGAGGAAAAATCGGTCATGTCCCCTGATTATGGGGGAGTCACGCCGATGGCAAATCAAACGACTGGACAACTCAGATACCACTTGCTCGCCCAAGACAGCCAAGGGGGTCGACGTTGCGCCCCCACGGTGCTCAGTTCTGTCGTCATTTCGACGGGACGGGTGCTGGAACGATGTGTGGTGAAGGGTGCAGCCATGTCACCAAGCGAAGTGTGATGGCGGATCTGAGATTCCACCAACAGGGAACCCACACCATGTGGCACTCCTGGTGTAGATGAGTGACCTTGGGGGGGGATTCAAGGCTGGGGGGTTCATTGCATGCATGGCACGGATGACGATGACGTCTGCAGGAGGTGGCGTTCTGGATGGCAACTGCATGCGCATGGCAGAGCCCATGACAACCTGTGATGGAAAGCCCACATCGGGCAGAGGTAGGATGCAAAGTAAACGCTGAAGCGTTGGGGCAGAGTGCGGCGCAATCGACACGTATGGTCGAAACAAACGACAGTCGTCACTATGTATAGAGGGAGGGGGCGAGCCGTGTGGCAAACACATCGACGCTGCGATTTCGCCACGTAGAGGGCTCGACTTCATGTGCAAAGTGCAGTGGAGCCATGCAGGTCGTCGCCTGACCATGTCATGGTACATACACCCCCTTGAGAGGCTTCTTCCCTTTCCGCAAAACCTGCAAACTGCGTGAAGTTTGTGAGAAACAGAGTGAGGCCCCATCGCTTGGGGTAGTGTGTTGATCTTATTCTCCAGCCATGACGGGGGGGACATCGCTGCATGGGAGGCTGGCGGAAGACGTCGGTGAGCACAACGTTTCTCTCGATTCCCCTGTCGAGTTTTCATGGGGGGAAGACGTGGCCAAATCATCCGTGGAGGGGACGCCTCCATGCGTGCATCCCAAATCTTTCTTCCGGGCATGTGTGGCGGGGAATAAATCCATGCTTTGAATGATCTGGAGGCCACGACTCGCCCCGTTGTCAGAGACGTTTGGAATGCTGCGTCTCCCTCGCGATAGTGGTGCATGTCGCATCGACCATGCCCCCCCCCTTGTGTCGACAAAAGTCTTCGTGCAGAATCTTCCCAGGCGAGTGCGGAAGCAAGTACGTGATCGTTTCGAACCCGCGGTGGGGGTGGTCGGGGAACCCCCCCCCCGGTATCGCCACGTGGAATTCGTCAGCATTAGGAACGGGTCCAGTCGCCGGAGCATGCGGTGTCCGATGGATCGGGGGACTTGGTAGAGGATTAGTACACTTCAACGAACAGTTAATTCTTTGCATTTCTACCAATGAGATTGAGCAAACCTGCTAGTCTTTCCCATTTCCACCAATCACATTCATGATATGTGCTATGTAAATTGTTACTTCGAAGTACCATAGTATACATACCCGTATGCTAATTGCCAAGACTTCGACATTGCATTAGCGCGACTCTGGAAAAACTCGTCATGCGGGGCTAAATTTCATGCAATTTTCGTTGGTTTTTATCCGAAAACTGTTTGCGCCATAGAAGTGAAACGAATTACACAAAATTCAGACAGATTTGTCCCAATTTCCTGGATTTGGAACATTGGAGCGTTCCAGCCGACGAGGGAGAGTCTTGTGTCTGGAGCACGCCGCTCCGCCACACCGACGTTGCATGCCAGTGCGACTGGACGAAGTGGATGCGGTACGTCTTGTCCCCGACAACGCCTTCTACGCGCACTCAGGACGCCGGGCTCTAGCCACGGAAGACCTGGTGACCTAGCGTGGTAGGTTGGACGCATCCTGCCGTGACGACGCACACCAAGCCAATCGTCTCCCGCAACATGTCGTTCCAAACGTGATGGTCGAGCGTCACGTGATGGTCCATCCGGCGGCGTATTTCGAGCCCGATGCCTGCTCCAAGATGGTGTTCCACCGATGCCACCTCCCTTGCACGTGGCACAAGCAGGATGTGGCCGAGACCGTCACCTACGCGGGCTCGTTATGGTTCGTCGTTGCACACAAAATTGCTGGATCTCTGAAGGCGTCATGGCAACTGGAGCCCATCGGACAAATGGCATACATGTTGGTGGTGGGGGAGGACGCTTTGGTTGGCGCCGCGGCGATCGCGTCATGGCTCGGACCTAATCTCGGCCTTCGAGGAGGATGTTCGGCCGAGTTTGAAATTCCTAAATGGGAATTTCCTCCTAATTAGGACTATTTTGGAATTTTGTGGTCAAGCAGCAGGGGCACTCCCACGACCGACAATGGCGGAGTCGTCGCCACTGTCGCCGTCCGAGATGACGCGGCTCAGAGAGAAGCGCGAGAGGCACAAGAAGGCCAAGGCAGATCCTTTTGCTCCGCTCGACGAGCTGCTGGAGCGCTTGCTGGAGAAGCACATTGATCCGAGTATCGTGGCACAAACTGCGCAATGGATGGCCGCGCACGACGCGTTCTCGTTACAAGTCCAGATCAAGCTTCGGGCATTTGCGCTCAGCGACCGCACCAAGTCCTTCAACCACAAAGTCATGCTGTTTTACGTCCTTCACGAGTTCCTCAAGATCGGCGCACCAGTCGTGGATACAGATGCCCCCCCGTCTCGGAAACAGCCTCGCCTGTCCACATCGTTCGACGCTGTCCGCCGCACGCGCCACGTGGAATGGATGGCAACAGTTGAACATATCCTCCACGCGTGCGTGCGAGAATCATATCGCGACATGAAGCCCGTGGAAGAACACAGGAAGAAGCTGCTCAAGACGTTGGCGCGGTGGGACGAGCTGGGAATCTACCGAGGGAAGCTGAAGGAGTGGAAAAAAATTGTCCTCGGTGAAATCAAGGTCCGGAAAGCACCCCAGCGGATCCTGCAAGACGTCGTGAACCCCCACGACAAGGAAGGGCTCGACCTCCGGCGCGAACTTCACCGCGGCAACATCGCGTGGTTCTATGAGCCGACCGAGTTCCGATCGCCGCGTGCCAAACTGCGCCACTGGCGGTTCACTGGTGTTGCTTTCATCGATACACTGGGGCGGTGTCTTGGCCTAGAAGCGCACATTGTGGTCGCCGCGATGAGCTATTACCAAACGCTGTTCAAGCGAGGGTTCTATGCCAAGGAGCGTTTCAAGATGGCGGCGGCCGCGCTATTCCTGTCGGCCAAGGCATCTAGCCAGCGCATGAAGCTGCTGCGCATGGTGCACGTCATGCATTACGTCCTGGAGGTATGCTCGCCCTCGTCTGTACCAAAAGATAGAGTTATGGTAGACGCCCCTCGTCACTGGCGACGAGGAGAAAGAAGAAATTGAACGGCTGCATTTACTCCACTACGAGCTCCAAGTCCTGCAAGGCATCGAGTTCAACCTGACGATAGCTTTGCCGTATGACGCGTTTGCGGCGGTCGCACCCGACTTTCCATCGACGGTGAAGGATGCTGCCCAAGTCATTCTGAAAGACATGTACATGCGCGAGGGTATGTGCACGGCATGGACTCATGCGTGCTGGTAGATATTGGACCAAAATGTGCATCGAATTCCCGGCGAAAACCCTCGCGACGGCTGCATGGTACATCGCGACCGCTGCCGCCGACCCCAAGGCAACTCGCAAGCTCAAACTGGACAAGGTCCTCGAACACGGTAAGAAGTCGCGGCCTTTTGCAAGCGCTTGGTGTTTGTCTTGCCTGTCTTGGTGGCCACTTGCTTGACGACCGCCACGGCTCCGTGGGATATGGCATTCATGTCGAGGATGGTTCGAAGGGCGTTGAAAGTCGTGCACGTTGGGTGTATTGGGACGTGTTGTGGTCCAGGTTGTGCGTTGAAATGCACGCACGGGATGGCCGCATGACGTTTGGTCGATCCTCTGCGTGGCAGCGTTGGTGTGGCATGTCTTTGCGTTCGCCCGGTTGAGCTGACGGCAGCCCGCGCGCCTAGACTGCGACTTGATTCAAGACTATTACACGGAATGCAAAGAGTGGAGAGGTAGCCAGCTCATGGAATTCGACGCGCGAACGGTATCGGACGATGACTTGGATCGGTACTTGACGGCGCAGCGCGGCGGTCTCTCGGTCCCACCTGCCTCGATCGAGAATCCGAGAGAACTGACGAGTCTCAAGCCGGCCGAGGTACGCAACAATGTCCGGAAACCAACTGCGCGGTGTGTGTTGTGTGCTCATGCGGTATGCAGCTGGAACGAATGGGCGAAGTGCGCCTGGTTGGAAAATCGCCCCACGACGCGGCCGAAACCCGGCGCAACCGACATCATCGGGATCGCCGATCCAGCAGCTACGACCCCCGGTCTCGAGAACGTCGCCGAAGCAAGTCCCGCGATCGGCGCGACTACAGGAGCAGCGACCGCGGCCGGACGTGGAAGAATGGAAAGGCCCCGTCGTTGCGCAACAGCCAAGACAGACATCACAAACCACCCTACCGGTCCTCGCGGCGACGATCTCGTTCCAACGACTCGACAGAAGACCGACGTGGCGCGAAGAAGCGGGCGCGAAGCGGTAGCAGCAGTCGACGGCGCGGCGGGTCACCCGACTCGACCGAACATCATCACGACTCGCGCAAAGACAAACGATAACCAACCAGACTCATTATTGAGGTCTTGGAGTGCACCCCCACTCGTCGTGTCAGTGGGGGCGTCGGCGGGGAGTACGCGAGAAGGCCGCGTACGCGCCTGGGCAGAGCGCTGCAAGTTGCAGGGAGGGGCTGCGAGCGTACCGACGAAATGTCTGAGGCCATGCTATCAGGGCGGTGCGATTTGACGAGTTGCGCGATGTGCGCTGATGATGTATCGGGGTGTGGCCGCGTTGAACGGAGCAGTGTAGTCATCCGTCCACGGTTGATGCCGGTAGCTACAGAAGTAGTCTTGAGAGCCGCAACTCGCACGTGTGGTGTCGAATGTGTGGCGATCGTGCTGTACATGCGGCAGTTGTTCGTGTCGCCGCGGCAATCGACGCACTCTGCCATGCATGATGGTGTTTAGCGCACGAGAAGGACTGCGGCCGGCCCACCGCCAACGCGACCAGCGTTTCCTGCAAGCGCCGATGCCCTCGCGAGTGCCATGCGTCGGTACACCTCCAACCACGATTCCACCGAGCGGGGCGACGAAACCCTCCGTTGCATTACGCTTTTTGCTGAAACGGATACAAGAGGCGGACCGTCCACGCTGCAATCTGCTCCTTCGTCATGACGACGACAGCACTCTTGACGACGGTGTTCACGAGCTGGGCATGGCATCCTTGAAAGAGCGCCGCCGCCCCGCCGTTCTTCCACGTTCGATCGAGAACTTGGACCATCGAGAGCGACGCGTGCTCGTTGGCATTCTCCGCGGCCTGCATGAGCACTTTGGCCCGAATGACTGGATACGTCACGATTGTTGCAATCGATTTGGCCAGAGCGGCCAGCACAAACGCCTCGATGGCCGACAGGTCGCGCGCGACGTACACCTTGAGCCGGTCGAAGATGGTGTAGAAGATGGACGGGTTCGATACGAGCACGAGGGACGGAAGGTAGCCTTTCCACAGGGACAAGATCCCGTGCTCGTGATACATGCTTCGAAGCAGCGTCAGTGACGATGGGGACGACTGTGCCTTGGCAGCCGTCTGGATGCGAGTTGAGATAACGTCCAAGGGAAGTGTGATCGTCATGTTGATCGCGCCGGCCGCGGCGCCAATCGCGAGTGTCGCCGACGTCGTCAACGGCCCGCGGGACTTTTCGTACGCTGCTTTTAGCCACGCATACCAATAAAAGTAGAAAAAGTTGGAGAGCACCTGGACGACGAACGTCGCAGCACGGTGAATCGATCGCATCGAGCCCACAACCAACATACCGTGTGCGCAGCCTTGGGTCCCAGCCCAGAGAAGAGTCCGTTTACGCCTTCGTCCACCCAGATCGACCGAAGCAGCGCAAGTGTACTTTCACCTTTCTTGGTCGTGTGTGTGTCGGCCTGGCGCTTGGTCTTGGCAACGTCCAGCGGAAACAACGCGAGGCAAGCGAAGAGCGCGCCCAACGACCCCGACTATGCAGAGAACACCATGAGAGCACCTATCTTTCACCAAGGGACTAGGCCCACGACTGACCGACGCTTCCACCAACGCGTTGTCCATCGCGGCGGCTCAACGGGCGGTCGTCGTCGTTCGTGGAAGCTGTGGAGGTTTCGTCAACAAAGCGATTTGCTTGGGTTTCGGAATCTTGTTGTTTGATTGGCTATCGGCATGAAATCATTGTCTCTGATTGGTCGAACGATTCGGACAATTTGCCAAAAAACGAATCCGAATTTCGTAAATCTTGCAGACTTGTGATGCAAGGTCAGCCAAGGGAATTCGACGGTGGGCACCGCGCGGGACTGCGCGGTCGCCCATTCCGTCAGACAGCGACATGGAAGGGGGGAATGGAATACTTCTGCCGGAGCCGTGTGCGCCAAGCACCCCTCCAGCTGATTCTTGCGACGAGCATTACCGGAGCGAAGTCGACGATTCCAACACATGGTTCGATTGCCGCTGGAGCGCAGCACCCCGCTCGTGTCTCACAACTCCTGACACACGGGTGCGGGATTTTGGTGCCTCTAGTCTCGTTCATGCGGCAACGGGTCTCGCTTCCCGCCTTGGGATTCGATAGGGAGTCCGCCGCCAGCGGCGACGTCGACCTCGGCCGGTCGTCGTCCGCACCTCGTCATGTCCTAGCCAGCGCTCGGTCCCAAGGTCGCAGCAGCGGGAGCCGTCGAACATGCCCTCTTGGAACACGATCGACGTTTCCAATCCCACTCTTCTTAATGTATATCTGGGGCATTCCAGCGCTCGAGACGATGCACGGCCATCCAACTCCCAAACGTTCTCCGCATCGGCGATCGCAGCGCTGGCGCGATGCGCGACGAGTCCTCGTGTGGCTCGACCAGCGTGGCCAGCGCTAGCTCGAGCGAGTCGTTTGGTGCCGCGTGTAGTCGAACTAACTAGTCTACGGATGCGAAGCCCATCCCCTTCCAGCTCCTGCTTCTGTGTCAAGTACTAGCTGCGGCCGCGGGAGGAGCAAGGAGCGGGTACGACCCAGCCGCACGCAGACACAGCCTCGTCGGCACGTCCGCAGAGCCCAACGGGGTTTTGTGTAAGGCCAGCAAGTGCAAGGGGATGTTGCCGGCAACAGTTGGCTTGGAAATCCACACAGGCGACATGGAGGCCAGCGCAGTTACCAACGCCGTCTCCAACAAGCAGCGCGGCCGCCGACGTCGTGACTCATTTCGGAATTCTTGAAGAGCATGAAGACGGCGCGCCGCCTGCAATGCCCAGCCGCCAACTTCCCGCTGCCGCCCAACTACTTTGACACACAGGCCCTGGATGCCACGACCCACGACACAATCCTCCACATTGCACGGACGTGCAGCGCCCAGCTCGTCGACACCGTCCACGCGATGGACGACCTCCTCGTGTACGCGATGCACACAGACGCCGCGTCCCAGCGCCGCATGAAGCTCGTCCTTGGCAAGGACGGCTACGATGCGTCGCTGGCGTGCATGGCTGGCCACATGCAGTTTCATGCACCGTTGGTCGCGGTGGCGTCGTTCTTTCGAGCAGAGTGCCTCAGCCGCGCGGCCAACGATGGCCTGGTCGTCGATGGTCAGACCCTGTACACACTTGCGGCACCGACGCTGGACGCCCCCCTCCAGTACACCACGATCAAATGGGTAGCGCACAAGTTGCCGTCGGGCCGCCATCGCGACTACTGCTACCTCGAGGTTCGCACGCATGCCATGGCCGCTCCCACCTCACTGGCCATCCACCGCTACTCTAGAGCCACCGAGCATTCATCGATCCCAAGTCGTCCAGGCGGGGCTGGCTGCGT
This sequence comes from Aphanomyces invadans, assembly GCF_000520115.1. Taxonomy (NCBI): domain Eukaryota; phylum Oomycota; class Saprolegniomycetes; order Saprolegniales; family Verrucalvaceae; genus Aphanomyces; species Aphanomyces invadans. The sequence goes on from NW_008580152.1 coordinate 276,973, forward strand.
GTGCTCCATTCGTTGGACGTCCCTGCGTGCCCGCCACTCCCGTCGTCGTCGGGCGTGAAGCGGTCCAAGTGGTTTCGGTCCGGCCATGTCTTGCTTGAGAATGCCGGGTCCGGGTTGCTCGATTGCTACGCCATGCTCACCGTCCCTACCGACCTTGCGCCGACCGCGCACGAGCACCACTCGATGAGCTTCATGCGGTCGTGGGTGACGCAGGTTATGGCTGTGCCGAACGTCTTGCTCACCCGACGCCTCGCGACCAAATCCCTCGTGCCCACCGACGCGCTCCGGCCCAAGGACTCGGTCAAGTCGTGCATGCTGTGCACGGCGCGGTTCCGCTTGTTCAGCTCCAAGCACCACTGTCGGGCATGTGGCCACATCGTGTGCTCGAAATGCCACATCACGTGGACGATGGCGACGCTGCGCATCTGTCTTCGATGCGCCGACAGCAACACGACCAAGTCATGTGCGTGCGACTCGTTCCTGATGACCCATGGACGCTCCACTGTGGCGTCCTGCGGCCGCCACCGGGACGGCGAGCTCTCGACACTGTCCAACAGCGACGTGCTCGAGCCAGCATCGTGTCCAGAGCCGATGCCGCGCGAGAGCTCCGACTTGACCAAATCGAGGTCGTCGGCCCGGCTCGGCGCATTGTCCATCGAGCCCTCGTGTCCCCGCGTCCCCATCAATTACGACCACGTGTTTGATATGTCCGTGCTGCAGCAGCCGCCACCGACCCAGGATTCAGCGGCGAGCCACCGCATCGTCGACAAGCCCGAGTTGTCCATCCCGCTGTCTCGTTCGGAAGACGACCGGTCGAGCTTCTCGGAAGCAATTGTCGACGTCGATGCATTGCTGCTCAAGTCGCGGCGGCGAGCACATTCGTCGCTCGAGCTTCCGTCGACTCATGCCGACAACGTTGTCGCGCTCCACGATCTCCTTGAACAACTCTACGACGGCAAGAGCGACGCCGTCCAGAGCGTCTACCGCGATCTCGTCGCCTAATACAACACGACCTCCATCCTCCTCTCTCTCTCCCACCGACTCCCTACTGGAAAACGCAATCGGGTCGAAACAGCACAAGAGGGTTGCAAGGTCGCGATCGCTCTGCAGACCTTGTGCATGGCACGCAAACATTACCGGTGACTTGGACTGCGGCACCGTTGCCAGCGGGTCCGGGGCGAGGGCGGCGACGACTGCATACGGACGAGGCTAGACGGGGGAGGGCATCGTGGCACAGCGATTGAGAGCATGGATCGAGAATCCGCGTGGCGAATTCCGGGGTCGTTTTTTGTGGTGTCGAGCCGCGTGCCTGGAATGGCGAGGCACAAGCGATGCATGTGGCCCCATGCGGCTCGGGATGGGCCGCGCCATGGCAATTGGATGCGATATGCGCGCAGCATATGCAACATGCGTCGACATCGCGATCCCGTTCTGGACCGTTGGCAGCGACGGATCGATGCGATCGGTCAGGCAACGGCGATGGCCAGTGCGCCACCTCCCGACCCACCGCCACAACCTGCCAAACACGCGCTGGCCGCATCCGTTGCTCGGCCTCCGCGGACAAGGGCGAACAGACTCGCGATGACGCGTGGGGCACGCAATCCATTGCTTGGACACATCAACCACACGGCGCGTGCCTGGCAAGATGAATGGGGGGGGTGCGATGAGCGCTACAGCTGCGCTGTGTTGAGTGGCTGCGGCACAAGTGCACGATCCTGCGGTGCTTCGTGCGTGCGTAAGCTATCATCCTCCTGCACCATCTATATAGTACACGAAAACAAAATTTACCCCCATGCGACGGCGTCGTCCTGGTCAGTGACCAGCCGCAAGCACACACACACACATACACCCACACGTCCAGCGGGGCCATAGACAAGCAGCCAGGGGTCGCGTGCGGTGCGGCGAGCATCTCGTTCGCCCACGCCGCCGCCGCCGACCGGACGCCTCACGGCTGTTTGCCTCGGCGAGATGGTGCAGGTCTGCTACGGCGATCTCTGCGGATCTCGTGCCACGACCACGCTTGCATCATCTTTACTACAAATATGAAGTATAATCGGATGTGCGACGAGGATCGGGCCAACATGGACCTGGGTCTCTGTCGGGGTATTTTCATTTGATGCAAGTATACTGTGTCGCCGGCCCTCCTTTCCTCCACATGGTCGCGTATTCTCGGCAGGTCCCCTTCAACGTCCTGGCCATTTTGCAACACGAGGAGCTGCGATGGCACCGCCGGCGCAAGTGACGCTGCCGCTCCCGACCAACTTCTTTCACACCAAGGCGCTGGATGCAAGGACACAGCAGAGCCTGCTGCACGCGGCGCAAACGTGCGGCGCGCACCTCGTCCGGAATGCGTACGCGATGGACGACCACGTCGTGTACGCCATGCACACCAACACAACGTCGCAGCGCCGCATGAAAATGACGCTCGGCAAGGACACTGTCGACCCGACGATCATGTGCATGATCGGTCACACCCAGTTCCATGCCACACTCGACGACATTTCTGCTTTCTTCCGACGAGAGTCGCTCAGTCACGCGTGCCACGACGGCCTCGTCCTCGATTCGCACACCCTGTACACACTCGCAACATCCACGAAGGACGACCCGTTGCGGTATACAGGCGTCCACTGGACCGCCTTCAAGCTGCCGTCGCCGTCCAATGCGTCCCGCGACTTCTGCTACCTTGAGGTAACGACATGCATGGTGTTCTCTTTCGCATGGCTGACCACCATGGCATGCGCAGCACCACAGCGAGTTTACAGACCCCAAGACGTCCAAGCGCGGGTGGCTGCGCGTCCTCCACTCTGTCGACGTACCGGCGTGTCCGTCGCTGCTGGCCCCATGTGGCCTCCACCGCTCGCAATGGTTTCGGTCCGGCCATGTCTTTATCGAGAGCGGGAGCGGCCTCGTCGACTGCTACGCGGTGTTGTCCCTGTCCGGCGACGCGAGTCAGAGCAGCGCGCAGATGAGTTTCATGCGCAAGTGGATCACTCAAGTCATGATCGTTCCCAACTTGTTCCTCTCGCGTCGGCTCGCGTCGTCGCCGCTTGTCTCGGACGACGAGTTGCGCCCCAAGGATTCGGTCAAGGTGTGCATGGTGTGCACGGGCCGCTTCAACTTGTTCAACCAAAAGCATCACTGTCGATTGTGCGGCCACGTGGTGTGCAGCAGCTGCCACATCACGTGGAAAACCCACAAAGACAAAGTTCGGATCTGCGTCAAGTGCGCAGAGAGCGGCGGCGGGACGTCGATGCGGGAGTCGGTCTCGGGCACTTGGAACAGCAGCGTAGCGTCCCGCGGGGGACACCAGCGGCCACCGCCGGTCAAAGAGCAAGCCGATGCCCACTGGCAGCGTGCGAGCTTCTCGTCGGACACCGTCTCGATCACGACCAAGTCGGGATGGTCCGATGACGTTGTCCACCTTGACTGCCTCTCCTTGAGCGCGGCATCGACGGAATGGGACCACCCGATCAAACCCGTCGCCAACTACGACCACTTGTTTGACTTTTCCGTCCTCCGCGCGCCGTCCACGTCGAGCCCGTCCAAGATCGTCTTGTATGCTGAGCCGCCGGAAGCATCGCGCCAAGCCGCGACATCGTCGAGGAAGACGCTGTACAACATCGACTTGTTGGCGGACGTGCCAAAGCCCCTCACGACGCACCACGGCCCCCCAAAGCCCATGGAGACGCCGCCGATCGACATGGCGTCGCTCTCTATCGTGGACGCGAGTGTCCTCAAGAACTCGCACGTGGACGATGCACGTCGGCCATCGACCGACACGAACGTCGCCCTCCACGAACTCCTCGAGCAAATGTACGATGGCAAGTGCGCGATCGTGCAGAGCCTGTACCGGGATCTTGTCGCACAATCGAGTGCGACGTAATGCTAGTTCGAACGTCGTTGTCGCCCATGTGTCGTTGGAAAAGTTTGCCGCATGCCAGAGGCCACACGTGGTGCCGCCTGAGTGCAGCTACGGCAATGGCACCAGGGCTCTTCGTCGCTTCTCCATGCAATGCTCCCGCCAGCATGAAGGAGATGCGCCAAAGTGTGCGGGTCGAATGCTCGGTCAGTGGCGCAGCCGCACATCACAGTTCCGACGAGCCTGGCGACGTTGGACTTTGACCGAGGGTTCTATATGGCCAAGAGCAGCGAGAACGCGAGAAGGTAGGGCCAAAGAGCTGGGTCGCCGTAGCTTCTTTGGGGTGTTTGCCAGCATGGTTTGCGTGAAGCAAAAGGACGCGGATATCCTGCGCCACGACGACGCCCTATTTTGCAGGCCCCTCCCCGCCCTCCGAAGACGATTCCATCCATACGAGCAAGCGAGCACGTCGTGGCTCGCAATAGCTTGACGTCCATGGCGCGCGGCGGGGTGCCTTGTTAACAACGTTATGGGCATGCTTGGTGTGGAGGCGAGGTGTGCTGCGGGACTTGGACAGAGTATCGAAACCCGGTCGAAGCATGCGACGACAGTGCATTCGAAGGAACCGACTCGGGGCTTCCACTCGACCTCCGGTCGTACGCTGTCCACGAGTTGTAGTCTGGCGGGTGCCGCGGCGCCGCCTTGTGCTGGCCAAACACTTTGCTCCACTCTCGATCGAGCGGGTCCAAGCTCACGTCGGCCTCGCCAAACATTTGCGCATGGAACCAGTCCGTGCCAGACACGGCGGCGGCGCCATGGCGTCCGAGGTTGATGCTCCGGACGCTCTCGAGGAACGATTCGTTCAAGTCCCCGCGCGCCCGCATGCGGCGCTCGAGTTGAGGCACCGTCCCATGACCGGTTTGGGGACAGCTTGCGGCAGAGGTGGCTGGCGAGCTCTGGTGCGTTGGGTGGCGCATTTCTTGCCCGTGTTGGAGTTGCTGCAGCTGCCGCTCAAACGGATTCGTCTCGTACACACTCGAGTCCTGGAACGAGTCGTTGTCGCTGCTGTCGTAGCTGTAATGGTTTGTTTGGCTGTCGACGCTTTCATTGTCGTCTTCGCGGCGGGATGGGCCATCTGGCAATCGCCGATATGGGTCATGGGTCGCTGGCGCACACGCACGTGGTTCCATCAGGTGAATGTTTGGAGTAGACGTGGGGCGTCTAGAGTGACACGAGTGAGGCCGACGACTGCGTGCCCTGGTGCTACCGATGGCATGGCGATGGGTTGGGCGGTGGCGCTGCGGCAAACGTGGACGCAGGTCGAGGAGGGACGAACTGGGGCGGTCGCACCGATCGTTTCGGGGACATCATCATGGCCGCATTCGCCGTCGAGTTCAACGACGATGCCGCGCACATGGTGCAAATGCGGACGCGTTTTTCGCCGGACACGGGCAATTGCAAGTACCTACGGCACGTGTGAAAAACCAGCCTCGAACATGCATGGGAGCGCCGCCCATCGCACAAAACCGCACGTCAACCCAACACAAAGCCCCTTGCGCCCGGCGCGCCTCGAGACGGAGCAAACACATCACGAAAGTTGCAAGTTCGCGGGCGCCATGGTCATACGACGGTACCGTCGCACCGCAGCGACGAACATGCGGACGAGAGATGTCGATCCAGCCGCCACAACGTGACCAAGTGGACGGTCCCTCGATCGAGGCACACAATCGAGAAAACGTACCAGTGGTCGCTGCAGTGCTTGCAAATGACGTGGGCGCACTTGCGGCATCGATAGCGCCGCGTAAAGACGTGGTCGAATCGGCGCGAGCACAGGTGGCAGTGGACGACGTGTTGTTTCGGCGGGAGGTCGATGTCGCCGAGGATGCGCCCCTCGCTCAGCTTTTTCCCTTGGAGGAACTTTTCGATCCGCCCGATGCTTGCGACCCTGCCATCCAGTGACGCGCCGTGGATGCATCACGACCGTACCGGCGACGGAGCGTCTGCTGGCGCCACCACGCGGGGACGGACCCCTTGAAGTTGACCTGGAGGATGTACGTTATGTCGACGACGCCCGGCTTGTTTGTCTCGACTACGACAACCCCGGACCGGTAGTAGCTGCCTCGCACAAATCCAAATGATTTCTCCATGGATGGGCAGCAGCGCGGCATGTTGATCGAGTGGACGCAGCGCACCCACCCTTGCTTGTTGGTGCGCGTGTCGACGAATTCGTCTTGGCACTGCCATCACAAGGAACAACGTGAGGGAGCGCGAATGAATCGTCGACGGCCACGTTGGGCAGAGATTAAAGTGTTGGGACGAGCGCAGCGACGACGACCCGTGGCGCCGGTCTACGGCCGTCGGGATCGATCGAGACACACACGCGCGCATTGCAAAACGACACGGCGCGCTCGCTCTGCATGCAAATCAAAGACACGACAAGAACAAGCACGTGTGTGTATGCGGAGAAAACGCCACCGTCAAGAAGATGCTGTTGCCAACGACGATATATGGCGGCGACGACGACGTACCTCGAGGTAGCAAAAGTCGCGATTCTTCACGAGAGGACTGGACGATTCGATGGCACTCCATCGCACACCAATGTAGTGCATGGGGTTCTCTGGGGACGGGGTTACGATGTCGTAGATCGTAAACATGTCGATGAGGTCGGGCTCGAACACGCGTGCGTACGACGCAAGTTTTTCGTCGCTCGTGAAGTGGAAGAGATCTGTGATGTCGGCCAACGTTCCTCGAATCGTGTTCACACCGCACACGTACGTTAGATTGTCGTTGCCGCCGAATTCTTCGCCCTGAAAGATGTGCACGCCGTCCCGATTGTTGGTTTTGTGCTTCCACTTGACTGTCCCGCCGTTCTCTTGGGCGGAAACGATCACTTCCAAGCACATCTTGGTCGCAATCGACCCGAGGAACTCCGCCTCCGACTTGGTTAGTTCTGGGCGTGTGTAGAATTCCTTCGGCAGCGCTGTGGCGCTGCTGCCGCTCGACTTCTCGGACGACTTGCGGGCGAACATGGAATTGTGTCGGCGCTGGGTGCGGCACGTGTGTGACTTGCGCCGCGTCATTAAACGCGTTTTTCCAGCCATGTCGCCAGCATTTTCCAAAAATGCTGGAATATTTCCAAAATTCGACGGCAATCTGTCCAAATGTCGGAAAAGACGCACTTGACCAACGTTTAAACGTCTTACAACCCCTCCACGCAAATTTCTGATTGGTGAAGATCTCACCCACACCTGAGAAATATTTTGTATAGTAATATTTGTCAAATGGGCAAAAATGTGATAAATTTGGTGGATACCTACCAGGGGACCACTTGCAAGTGGTGCGGGGCACCCGAAGTTGCCGGCGAAAGCGGCGCAGAGGCTTCATTTCGATGGCCCATCGCTTCGTTCGACCACTGGCACATGGCCTCGCTTGTGCATACCTCACCCCCCCCCTCGTCCCCCTCGTCTTTTTACGACGGTGGAGCGAGCGCAATACCCCGAGCACTCGTTGTCTCACATGTCCAAGGATGCGGCCACCCGTGCATTCGATAGAGGGTGCGACGACGGCGCGGACGTGGCATGTAGTGAATGCTTGTTGGCGTATTCTATATCGCGCCCTCCACAAACCCGCGGCCGCCCCACGGTCCCTCTTGAAGCTCCTGAATACCGTCGACAGTAAAAATCTTGGGCGCGAACGATGCCCCCCCCCGTCGTGCCATTGCATCCGCATGCATCCATCGATACAGGGCATACATGCTTGACCCCTGGCAGTCGCTTCTTTGTCAGCAGGCCCCCGACTATCATCGTCGTGGAACGAGGGGGCCCGTGCTTGGAACATCGCATGCAGATTGCCAGGGTTCCGGTGCATCCGTGGTGAAGCGCGCGTGAATTCACAGGAACTCTGTGCTACATACAGCTCATGTTGAACATGTACGAGCCCTCTGGTAGTTGTATGGAGCCATCCTTTCTGTGCGTGACACTGCCCCACCGACAAACTGTTCTGCCCCTCTCGGTATAGCCCACAGTTGTCTTGTAGCCGTACGAGCCAAGCGTGGTCGAGGAGAAGTTGCTTGGCGAAAGCTCGGCCACCATGTCCTGAACCTGGTCAGGAAAGCTTCGCCTTGCATGTGGTGCGGTTCTCGTGGGACATGATGACCGGCTCAAGTCGTTACAAGTGGCCGGTTACATCGTCAGCCCCCCCCCGCAAACGATGCTGAGCCATCCCGACAGGTCGGTCGCGGCGCTGCTTCCTGCCAAGGAGACGTTGTACGTCGGTTGGATGAATTTCCAGTCGCGCGTGGCGTCAGCCGTCTGGGCATCGCTCACCATGCTGTCGATCTACTGCCACCACTTGCACCCTCTGCTGGAGCCCCCGGTCGCCCCCATCCGACACCCCGCCGACGCATCCAGCGCATCGTGGTGCCCCACTGGAATGCGCCGCCCTTGCTTTGCCCCCTTCGCGCGAGCCCAGGCGTGACGACGCAAGATTTGTCGTGTGGAACGAGTTCCTGCCGTAGGCAACGTGTGCTTGACCTCGTCGCAAGTAATAGCGAACCGTTCTTGATTCGCAACCACATCGTTTGCTGCTGCTTGAAATGTTTCCAGTCGGTGGCGCGCTTCTCTCGGCCGCCGCTACGCCACCACATGCCGCCGCCGGTCGATCGCTGCGCGCGTGGAGCTGCGAAAAACTAGGGTTCAGCGCGAGGTGGGACCCGCTGATGCTGGTCCCGTTGCCAACGCAACGACGACAGGCCAAGAGTGGGAGCTGAACGCGTTGGCAAGCGGAGGCGGCACCCAGGCGCAAGTCGCTGCTTTCCCATGCCTCCAGCTAGCCGCAGCCTGCCGCCGTTGGTCCGCCTCCAACCATGTCGTGCTGCGTGGCTCGCACCCACGCCGCCGACGACCAGAATCCCGACGATCGCGCATCCCACTACGCCAAAAACCAATGTACTGTAGGTGATACTCAGGGTGGGGGACATGTGAAAAGTGGTCGCTAGCACGGACGAGCATCACGTCGCCCAATACGCTTCTTGGTGCGACTCACGCCGCCGCGATTCTGTTTCGTGTCGCGATGGCGCGGCTCCCGCATGCGTACTTTGAGCCGCCCAAGCTGTCGGCGACGGACCGGCAGTCGTTTGTGAACAACGCCAAGGACGCGTGCCGCAACCTGGTCCGCCAGGCCCGCGCCATGGACATGTTTCCGATCTACTGCGAGTCGACGCACCACCGCACGCAGCGCCGCCTGTCCATGCGCCTCGGCCACGACGTCGGCAACCCACGGCTGGTGTGCATGAGTGCGCACACCCAAGTTTCGTGCACGGTCGACGCGATCGCGGACCTGTATTACACCAACACGGTCCAGCACACGTACGAGCACGTCCTCCACCCGTCCGTGCTCGATCGACGGTGCTTGTATCCACTCGTCCATCGCGACCAAGTCGCGCCGCTGCATTACGTTGCGCTCAACTGGATGGCCGTCGAGATGCCGTCCGTGATTGCCGACCGCGACTTTTGCTACGTCGAGGTACGCCGTCAGCGACTCGTGGCGGCGATGCTGACGCGGTGTGTCTGTAGTACCACGACGAGTTTCACGACGGCGCGGACCGCCGCGGGTGGGCGCGCGCCATCCACTCGGTCGACCTCGCGTCATGCCCGCCGCTACACGACAAGTTTGGCATGATCCGCGGCAAAATCTACCACAGCGGCCAAGTGTTTATCGAGAACGACGGCAACTCGTCCGTCCTCGACATGCACCAGATCGTGTGCGTCGAGCTCCACGGGACCGTATCCCACGATATTCACGTACGTTGTCGACGTGGATGGCTCGCCGCCGTCCTCTCTCACCCGTGCGCGCCCACGTAGCACGCCGTCCTGGTGCAACTCGCGGAAGAATGCATGAACGTCGACGAGTACTTGCGGACGGTCAACTTGAGCCAGTGCCGCCTCGTCGACGCGATGGCGTCGAAAGCCCACTGCTGTGCATGCTGCGAGGCGCCGTTCAAGGTGTCGCTGCTGTTTGCCAGCGTCAAGCGCCACCTGTGCCGCGTGTGCGGCCATACCGTGTGCGAAGAGTGCTCGGCATTGTGGGACCTCGATTGCAAAAAGCCCGTGCGCGTCTGCATCGCGTGCAGTGAGCAGGCCAAGGACCCGCTCAACTTGTCGTTGTCCAAGACCCTTCCGCTCATGACGGTCCCCCCTGGTGAGACAGCACTGTGGCCCAGAGCTCACTCGTGTTTCCAGGGATGCTGCATGGCAACAACTCGTCCGAGGCGGCGGCCAGCCATGCCGAGAGCCCTGCCGCCGCACTCGACCGCGTCCACTCGGCGCACCATCAACGACACGATCAGGACGACCACGGTAGCATGCGCGCCACTCGATCGAGGCGCCAGTCGGGGCAGAGACAGCACTCGAACAGTGCCCCGAAGATTGTGCTCTTTGACGAGTACGACGCGGAGCACGGGCTCCGGCAGCTCGAGTCGACCTCGCTTGACGAAACAGCGGCGGACCGCGACAGTTGCAACCAAAAGCTCCGCGACTTGCTCGAGACGAGCCGGTCGTACAACCCCGACGCCGTCAGGCAGATCGTAGCTGCCCTCGAGTAACTAACCACACGACCCACCATCCCAACGTGTGCCAACATAACCAAGACCAACTTTTTCACGTGGACGCTGCTTTCAGGGCCGAGAGCACCCCGTCGACGGGCTTGGCAATGCCGTGCGTGAAGCGACGTTCGAGGGCCCACACTAGACTCGTCTTGGAAGAGATCGTGGGCGAAGGAGGCGGTGGTCGTGCTAGGCTTTATGACCCCTCGGTCTGTTGAAAATCGAGCGAACATGCCTCGCTCGACTCGACCGTGGTGCCGACAAACATCTCGCGAGACACGGCATGGGGGGAGGATGGAGTCATCTCGCCACTTCACGCCGTCACCGCCGCATGGGTCGTTGACGGCGTGAAGTGGCGCACGGCACCGCCCCCACAAACCGATTTACGTTAGCAGTCGCAGGATTCATTCCGCACATCCACGTGACTTGAATCTCCATGGCGTGAACGACTGCAGGTGCTGGCGCCACACGCTTTCGTGCAAATCACTCGTGCGTTGTACGTTCGAAGGGATGGACAGGTGCAATGGCAGTGGGGTGTGGCTTGCTCCACGGACCAGAGGAGAGTCGAGTTGTCGCGGGCTTCAAGGTCGTGGTTGGCGTCGATCGCGGCCATGGCCAAGTACGCGCCAAGCTCGGGGTAGCCGTTTTCGATGGCGAACCTGCTGGGCGTGAACCCATCGTCGTCTTCTAGCATGTGCCTGTGGTCCAACCCAGCGACAGCGACCAGCCATCGACACGCGTCCATGTGCCCTTTCATCGCGGCTTTGTGCAGCGCGCTGTGGCCGTTATGGTTGACGAGCTTGAAGTCGACGCGCTGGCGGTGCAGAAATGCCAGGACGTCGATTCTTCCCGTCAAACACGCCCATTGCGACGCATTGCATCCGTACGAGTTGATCGAGTGCACATTGCACTGGCCCGTGGTCCTATGCAGCAGCACCACGGTGAGGCGATGGTGCGCTCCATCGTCGAACGTACACGAGCCACACGCACGTGGCGAGCTGGGCATTCCACACGGCATAGTGAAAAGCCGTCGTACCGTCGTCGGTCGGGCTATCGACATCGACCCCCAGGTCAACCACCAAGAACGCGCACATGTTGATGTGGCCATTGCGCGCCGCCCAGTGCAATGGACTCCGTCGCATATCTACACGAGGAAGCAGGGGCAATCGATGGCCATGATGCACCTACCTCGCTTTCCCTGAAGCGCGCGGGCATCCAAGCCGCATGTTGTGACCAAGTATTCACAAATGTCGACATGGCCAGCGCCGGCAGCCCACACGAGCGCATTGCACCCGTTGTGGTCTTCGCTGAGCGGATTCCACCCCCTCTGCTCCACTAGCTGTTTGAGGGTCGAGAGATGGCCACCTTGTGCGGCTAAGATGCCTGGATTTGATATCCGAGCGATCGGTGCTGGCACCGACGGAACTGGAGGGTGGGATGTCGGCGAGGGAGACGTGGAAGACGCCGAGTCGCGGCTTGGGACCACAAGAGGCGCCGTGTACACGACAATTTGCAAGTCCGTTGCCAACGCTTCGCCCTGAGCAGACGCAAACGAGCTGTCGTGGTGGAGCATCTGGTGCACGCGGATTCCCTTTGGCCCTTTGAAGAACTTCCCGCACATCGAACATGGCAGCCGCCCGTGCGTTGCGTGCCACTCCAAGTGCCTGTGGCTCGTGAATGTCAACACTCCATTGCCGCAGACGCGGATATCTGCCACAACTGCTCGCAACTCGTCGTCTTCCATGAGGAACGTGGCCATTTCGTGGCCGAGCGACGTCGATGATGCATACGTTCGCACGCGCGTGAGACCGTACGTGGAGACGGTCGTCACAGACAGAGGAGCGTCCTTGCAAGCAGCGCCGCGTTGGTGGAGCGAAGTGATGTGAGCCTTGAACACGTCGATGGCAAACGGTAGCTCCAAGTCACCCGACGATGCTGGTCGCTTGCCTACACTCCTGTCCGTTGTTCAGTTCCTTTGACAAGGGTAGAGCACACCTCGCCGCAGTCGATTCTTGCTTTGGGATGTGTAGTAGTCGACGTATGCCGACCCCAGCGTGGCGTGCACTGCCCGCAGCACCGCGCTGGCGACTACTGCATCATCATCACCTTGCGCCATCATCGACGTATGCAATTCCGGATACGAAGGCGACTCATCCGGATAACGTGAAGCGACGGTGCAGCTTGACACCGCGCGCCAGCACATGCTGCACGACGGAGCCCAGAGCTGAGCTATCAAGCTCATCCTAAGCATGGATTCAGGGAAAGTGATCGCAGCTGGAGGAACGACATTGATGATCACAACTGGAGCCTGCAACGGTTCTGGTTTCGACAGCAGGATGGGATCGATGAAATGGTGAAGGACGACAGAGAAAAGAAGCAAGTGTGGTGCATTAAGATCGGGTCGTGGCATGGGCATTCGATCAAGGGGTTGAAGCGACGCAGCGGTGGCGAAGCGCCTCGAGGATATGCTGGACTTGTCAGGCGAGATGTCGAAACGACGTCCACGTGCTTCGTAGCAATGGGTATTCGTCCTTCTTTGGCGCGCTTGGTTGCGCGCTGTTGCTGGAAGCGGGTGCTTGATACGGGGCCTTAAACAACGATTGCGCGAGATACGAGGAATCCCCAGACGACGATTGCTGCGACGGTTGCGAAGTCGACGAAGCCCCGCCACCACCGCTTCCACTTGGTGGATTTGCTGTCGGTGGGCCAGTTTCGATTGCAAGTTGGTCCGTCAAGAACTTGGCGTAGTCGTTGCCCTTGTACTTGGACCCTTTCCACCACGCGTACGGGTCGGGCTTTTCGTCCTTCTTCGGCCCATCCGACGTCTACCTCGTCAAGTCAATGCGCTGCTCACTGCAAGTTGACACGTACCTTTGGCAATGTGGCCTTGCCCCACCACTGCGGCGGCTCGTTCCACCACGGCCGAGTCGCACTGGCGTTGTTGCTGCTCGTGGAGTTGCTACCAATACCCTTCGCCGTGCTTTCCGCTGGCCGAGCCGCATTGGCATGGCTGGCCCCCTCCACTCCGACGTTTGATGTCGCGGTAGTTGTTTTCAGCTGAATTTTCCTACCATGTTTTCCAAATGCATAAGCCACGACCCAGCACATTGGTCACGGAAGAAGCACTGCAGCACATACCCCTGTTCGATGGCGAGTTTGAGGGACTCGAACTTCCAGAACTCGCTCTCGACGTATCTACAAACCACGGATGATGCATCGTGGCCCAAGTCAAGAGGGCCATACGCACAACGCTCGAAGGAGTTTGGGGTCGTTGGGAAGCACGCCGTCACGCAAAAAGTTGAGCATGACTCGAAACAAATTCCAGTCGCGGTTAATGCAAAAGCACCCGACTTCAGCCGCGCCAAGCGGCGAGTCGGTTGCAACGAGCGCGGCCAGCAGCGACTTGGGGTCTTTTCGTGCGATCGCCATGGATATCTCAAATTCCTGGTCGCCCACTTGTATCCTCAATCGATCTGTCGTTGACGATCTGTCCTCGTGGCAAAACCAGTCGGACGTGAGCGAGGCTTCAAACCTCTGGTGCTCGGACTCGAGTAGCGCCCGTTGCAGCATCAACCGGCGATGTTCGTGGCGCAGAAACGCCTTCTGCCCTGCCACCTTGTGCAGCTGCGAGCGCAATTTCTCCTGTCGTGCTTGCACTACAGTCTGGTACAACTCCGACTCGGACTGGGCATGCTCCAACCGCGGATCCATCGCGACGTACCGCGTTGGCCGCAGCCGTTTCACTCTCGGGCACGTGCTGGATAAATTATCCGGATGACCGTGGTATCGAGAGGGTGGTTGTCCCGGCGGTCGCTCGCTCCCTTGGTCTGCCTGACAGGGGGCGGCGGCATGTTGAAAGGCCCTAGCTGCCCATCGATTTCTCCACGCTCCGACGATGCAACCGAGGTGTCCGTCGCGACGCTTGTGTCAACGTTATCCACGCGCCGTAGGGGCTAATGGGGCAGACCGACCGGAGGCTTGCTATCAGCGCCGCCCGATACACGTTGGTAGGAGGTATGCACTCCATGCCATGATATGAACTAGGCTCCCCCCCACCAACACGACGACCCCGTACGATTTAAACACAATCTGGGTCCAATTTTGGAAGGGCCAAGTCGTCATCCACTCGACGTGTAGCTTTCCCATGTGGGCGTCGAGAACCCGCAGCCAGGAGAGGGGTCATGTGAAGGAGCGTACGCTCGCAAAAGGAATGCCATGTCGCCCAGCACGCCTCGTCTGGGAGCGGCACGGTCGGGTAGTCTCCCTCCAGCCTTCCCGACACACATGCATGGATCTCCTGCGCTCCTCATACTTATCTAGGCGAATTGCGAGGGTATTCGGATGATTATCCGTACTTCTCATCTTTCCAGGATGGCCACAGGCCTGTCTGACCGGTCCTGGCGCATCCCTGCGCCAAGCCCACGGCACCGCCCTCACACATGCCGCTCTTCAGAATTGCACGCTGGACAGTCTGTTTCCTATCTGATTGCCTTGTCAAGCCTGAGTCGCCTCCATCAACGCTACGGACCATGCGACATTGGAGAAGAAAACGAATCAGATGATGGATCTCGCCCTTCGAATAGAACGTCGCAGCGAAAACGCAATGTGGCCCGCCCCAAAGTTGCTCGCGCCTCCATTTCTTCATCCTCGTTCGCGAAGCGCCGTCCAAGGCGTCGGGCGGCAGGATGCAGCGACTGCGACGACTTCGCTCCGTGCGCTTCTCTTGGTGTTGGTATCCCCCGGCCGTACCCACAGATTGGGTCAGATTCCACTGTGACCAACACATCCAGTAGCCATTATGCAATAGTAAAACCAAGGGAAACGGTGCTTTGGATTTGTCCAAATTACATTGTGTTTACCGGACTGCCGGTGTTTTTGTTCTATATTGAGGGGTCATCCGGATAACGCGACGCGGTTGTGTGGCTACCATTTCCGCTTTGGCATTTCACTGGTCGCGCAAGCTCCCGTCGGATAAGGATCTTCCATGGCACCGCACGGGCATGCATCGTATGGCGCCACGTCGACCGAGTCGACCCCCCTCGTTGCCCCTGATAAGAAGAAGACCCCCGTGGCTCTGTCGGAATCGTCGCTGCGCGCGCGCAAGAAGTTGCAATGGGCGTGCTTGTTCTCGCTCGTGTTTATGGTTGCCGAAGTCGTGGGTGGGTTTATGGCCGGCAGTCTTGCGATCATGACTGATGCCGCGCACTTGCTCAGCGACGTGGCTGGGTTTTGCATCTCCCTCTTTGCAATTTGGGTCCAAACGTTGCCGGCCAGCTCCAACATGACGTTTGGGTTCCACCGCGCGGAAATCCTCGGCGCGATCATTAGCGTGTTGGTGATTTGGGTGCTCACGGGCTTTTTGGTCTACGCCGCCATCGAACGGTTCCAAGACGCAATCAGCGACTCTCCCCAAGAGCACGTCGATGGCAAGCTCATGTTCATCGTGGCGACCATCGGCCTGGTTGTGAACCTCGCCTTGATGAAAATCCTTGGCCATTCGCACTCACACGGCATTGGCGGGGCTTCCCACGGGCACAGCCATGGAGGCCACGATGACCACGGGCACAGCCATGGAGGCCACGATCATCATGGACATAGCCATGGACATGATGACCACGATGACCACCACAGCCACGGACACCACGACGTCGAGCACGGCCATTCCCACGGCGACCACGGCAAGAAGGAAGCTTCAAACGGCAAGCCGACGCTGGAAAACCTCAATATCCAAGCGGCGTACATTCACGCGTTGGGCGACTTTATCCAAAGCCTCGGTGTGTGCATTGCTGGCGCATTGATTTGGTACAACCCGGCGTGGCAAGTGGCCGACCCGATCGCGACCTTTTTGTTTTCCATCTTGGTGCTGTACACGACCATCGACATCGTGCGGGGCTCGGTCCACGTCTTGATGGAAGGCACACCTGAAGGCTTTGACACGGAAGAGATCATGAAGGGACTCGAGAGCCTCCCGTCTGTCGCGGAAGCACATGATTTGCACATTTGGTCGCTCAACGCCGGCCTCCCTTCGCTCAGCGTGCACCTGGTACGACATGATATTGCATGATGATGCATCTCACACGTGGGTGGTGCAGGTGACGCACAAAGATAACGTCGACGATCCCCTCCACGAGGCACAAGAGTACTTGATCTCGAAGGGCATCGACCACACCACGATTCAAGTCGAGCGGGCCTTGACGACGTACCCCCGAGACTGCAATGACACGGTGCACTGCGGTCAGCTCTCGCCCAAATAGACCATGTCTGGGTTGGACAGCATGACGAATTGTACTGCATTCTAAAGCACCCCCCATGATTCCCCCTCTCCATATTTCATCAAGGATCGATGAAGGGGCATCTCCCGCCCATGGACATATCCGTGGCTTCGCAGCATCCCCTCCAAGATGCACGCTTGGTCTGTACCTCCCAAGGGAATGCTGGAGTAGACTCGTGGATCCTGCACGACCCCACTCTGCCGAGTGCGTCGGCGCCAAGGCTGGCTGGCGAGGGCGTTGCTGCCTGCTCGTTGGGCATTGCCAAGAGGATGAGAGTTTGTGGTGGGGGCACCACGGAGGCAGCACCTCTGCCGTTGGTTGTGGAGGGAATGGTGTCGAGAGCGGCGGGATTGGCAGTGACGTGAGATGTCCATGTTGACCAGTGTACCACTCTGACGAGCAATGTCGGTATCAGAAGAATGTTCTCGGAACGGTCGCGTACTGTCCGTACTTCAAGCAGCATGTCAC
>NW_008580152.1:295567-298289 GCF_000520115.1 Aphanomyces invadans
ACAACAACACGTACACTGGGCTTGCAGGAACAAGAGGGGCGAAGACAATCGTGCCATCGCGGCGACGTTCCGCCCGCGGTTAAGCTCGACTGCACGAGGTGGATGTGTTGGACAGTCACCATCGCACTCTCGAGCTGGGTGCATCTTGGACGATGTCGCCATGTTGAGCTCTAACGTAGTGCGTTCCGATTTACGTCCATGCGATCGCCATTGCATTCGCATCAAGTCGAAAGGTACCAGGGGGAGTCGGCATAGGGGAGAGAGTGAGGCGTGGTTGTGGTTGCCGCCATCTCGGTCCGACTGCGCACCACCGCAGTTGCATTCACGAGGCAAACCGTGGTGAATTCCCCTCACGCAGTCGACAACATCGTGTCCCCATTCGTTCCATGCTGTTCCCCCTTCGGCCTGTGGAGTACCTTGCAGTGTTCGTTTGGGGGCAGGGGCTTTCCACGCTCCCCCCCTCCCGCCCAGTACCCGCAGGGCCCGAGCCGAAGAAGCTCATCAACAAGCCCCTGCATCCCAAGCAAAGAATCGGCCTGTTGCCGTCGAGTTGATCGCGCGAGGGCGAATTTCCATGGGACCCCACAGCCCCACCACAATGTCCACATTGCTGGTTCGGATCAGGTGCGGACACGGGTTGCCGCGAGTGCGCTTTTTGACGCGAGCGGGTCGCGTGTGCTTGGCGGATTACGCAGCCCCCACGCTGCTTGATGAAGTCATCACGACAACGTCGCGGTCTCCGCTCAGAGCTCATTCAACTCTATTTCTGGCGCAATTGCGGCGGCAACGTCGTCGTCCAGTCGACGGCACGGTCATGTACAGTGCCTTATGCTGCGCTCAAGCGAACAAACACATCCCACTTTGGTCGGGAAGCCATCATAGCCGGGGCATGTCTGTGCGGGGGGGGGACCCCATAGGCGGATGCACGTCCACGAGTGGCTTGCCGGGACATTTACGACGCTGGGGGAAGCATGTGGCGCATGGCATGTCGCCATATTGTCCAAACGGCCCCGATCGCTCCACCATCCATTTAGAAGGGGGTGGACAAGGTCAAGCGCCATGTGACGTCGAGATGTTTTCATGTCCATGACGACGACGGCTGGAATACATTCCCCACATAGGCTTGCCTTCGTTGCACATGGAATTCCACGGCTAGTCTTTCCGACCTCTCACAGCCGCACCCCCGCCGCTTAGACAGTTGATGCTGGCCACCCTGCATCAGCCCTAGCCGATACAATCGCCTACTGTGGTCAGCCTTGTTAGCACAGTGCTGTATTGGATGCTTCGGCACGCACGCATCATGTCCTGCACAACTCGATGGGGTCGTACTGCCCGCGAGCCCCCCACGACGTGCGAGCATTTTTTCATATAATCCCTCGTCGTCGTAGTGGGATTATATGAATATTTGTATGGGAAATCCACTGGTGAAAAGAATACTGTGTCATCCGTCTGACATCAAGTCAAACCCCACCGCGAGGGGATGCCCCGCAGTGTCTCTGCAGAGGAGTCGCGACTGTGCGGCGCATTCGAGTTTTAGCCATGTGCCAAGCAGTTCGGGCGCTGGTAGCACCGCCCATGATCATCACACACTACTCGATGGCTACGCCGTATGCCCCACCGTCCCCCCCTCCGCCAGCTCCTCGCGACCTCACTCCGCTCATGGTGGCCGTCCTCGCTGGCAACCAAGCTGCTGTCGACCGACTTCTCGTGGACCCCGCCGTCGACGTGAACGAAGCAGACGAGGTGCGCAACTTGAAAACGTCAAGGGACGATGTGGTCGAGCGGGGGTGATGCGACCCGTGTGTCCATGTAGGAAGGCAATACGGCGATCTTTCTCGCATGTGGGGCAAGACGAGAGGCGATTGTGCTGCGGTTCCTGGCACATCCACGGCTCGATCTCGACCACACGAATCTCGTACGTTCCCGCGATTTTGCCACGAGTGTGCCATGTGACGGTTGGTTCTAGGAACTCGCGACCGTGTTTCACGTGGCATGTCTCCATGGCCTCGTCGAAGCTGTTCGGCGCCTGGCGGACCACCCCAACGTGTTTGTGAACCAGGGAAACTGTGTACGTGGTGGCGCACACTGTTGTCGGGCTCATGGCTCGAGCAGGTGGGAAACACCGGGTTCATCATCGCAGCCGCACATAACTACATCCCGATCGTGCAGTTCCTGCTCGACCACAACTCGCTGGATGCGAATCAAGGCGACGATGTTTGTGAATAGCCCCCTTTGACCACCTCTGGCGTCTTGACCAATTCATACGTGCTTAGAATGGGCTGACGGCGCTTATGGCTGCATGCGCGCGCGGCCACCTTGACCTTGTGCGGCTCATGGTGGCACATCCTGGTATTGACGTGACTTGCCGAGACCAGGTACTCCCCTCCCTCCCATTCAACTTGGACGCGCGGCTTGATTATAGCCCCTTAGCGCCACCTGACTGCGCTAGACATGGCCCGAGCGAACGGCCATCGTGCCATCGTGGACCTCCTCATGATAGCCATCTCCTAACTTACACATCTGCCCCTTCTTAAGTTATTGAACCAAGTATGTGGCCTTGATCTATCGCTCGGTGCGCCGCCGCTTGGGCCTCGTTCGAGACCTCGGTATGACCAGCGCCGACGTTGTAGCCGGGCACACGCAGAGGAAGGAGTAGGTAAAATGAAGAATGAATTGGCAGGGTTATGCTATCTAGCCCTGCTACATGAATATGGAAAGTTAA
>NW_008580152.1:302244-303883 GCF_000520115.1 Aphanomyces invadans
GTGCTTGGCCGAATTTGGACGAACTCACGACGACTTCGAGCGCCACGTCGTGTGGATGTTGAACGCCGTGGCCACGATGACGATGGTGGCCGCTGGTGGCCGCTGATGGACGCGCTTCAAAGATCGCATGCGCGAAGGCGATCCAGGTTGGGTGCTCGACGTGGGGCACGTCGACCTGTGTGAAGGCGAGACGTTGTTGGAGTACATTACCGTGTTCGTGTACTCGTTGCTGCGACCAAACGCGGGTCGGCAGAAGAATCGGCGTGTGGGTTGGCCGACGACTGTGGGGGCCTTGGCCGGGTCTTTGGCAAATTTTGCTTTGACCCGTCGATCGATTTACGGGCAACTATCTGCCGAGCTTGTCGCGCGGATCGCAGTTCGCGCAGGAACGCGGCGTGAACGCGAGGTAACTTGGAGCGGACCGCAGCTTCTGACAACCATCGCGTAGATGAACCGTCTGCGACGGCAAGCTGTCGTCCACCCTTCGTCCATTTCGACTGCACCACCCGTGGTGCGGTCGAGTGTAGTGTCAACGACGACGGGGGTGGCGCCGTCGATTTCGCGAGCAGGGGTGCTGGGAGCGTCTCCCCTACCAACGGGAAGGACGCGAAATCCCCCAGAGGATCCGCGGCTGGCTGGGCGGCAAGAGTCGGGGCGGTCGATGGCGCTGGACCGCGACCGTGGGTATGGAGGAATGAAGACGGAACCTGCAGCGGCGGGTCCGGTGCAAGGTCAACGTCCGATGCTGCCCGCGTTTCGGACGGAGCGCGCCCGCCTGAGGGCGGAGGCGATGGAGTGGCGTGAAAACGTGGAAGAGCGTCAGGTGTCAGCGCACATCGTGGCACCGTCGCCTCCGGCCGAAGATCAGCGTCCGGCGGAAGAAGACGACCAAGAGGAGGGGTAGAGGGCGCCACAGGAGTGGAGGGCGCTTCGTCTGGCGTCGTAGGAGGTGCAGGTGTAGGCGCATGGTAACGTTTAAGCTTGCCGACATAAAAGGTCGGATGCACGCTCCAATCGGGGGGAAGTTCGAGTTTGTAGGAAGTCGAACTCACGTCATAAAGAACGGCAAACGGGCCGTGCCAAGTGGAACGCAGTTTGACATTTGCGCTGGCTCCAGGGGCGCGTGCACGAAAGGTGTGATCGGGGAGGGCCGCTTTGTGGAGGAGGACAAGATCGCCGACAGAAAAGGTCGCCAAATTGGAACGACCACGGCGGTCGGAGTGCGTCGCTTGCCGCTGCTGAGCGAGCGCGAGGTTGTCCTTGATCTGTTGCAACACAGATTGACGATGGGCAAGGAGGGCCGTCAAGTCCTGGACGGAACGCACTGGAAGGTCGCGGCGATGGCTTCGATCGCCGGAGAAATAGCAGGAAGCATCTCTCCCCCTGAAACGGGACTGTCGAGGAGTTGAGGGATACGAGGGTGCTGTAAATGAACAGCATAGTGGGGTGAGACGTCCGTAGAAGCCTCGACGGACGTGTTGTACGCAAAGACACGTGGGGAAGGAGCGTGGCCCACGAGGCAGAAGGTTGGTCTACCGAGTACGCGCGCAACATATCCTCAAGCGCGCGGTTGGCACGCTCGGTCTGACCATCCGACTCGGAGTGGTCGGTAGTAGACATGACAAGGTCGTTGCCACAG
>NW_008580152.1:326521-331593 GCF_000520115.1 Aphanomyces invadans
AATAAAAATTCCTCACGAACATTCAACTTGGACGATCGTGAGAAATATTTCCATTCGTTGGACGATATTGAGAAATACTCCAGAGTACCCAATATTCAAAACAATCAGACGACTCGGACGTACTACTAGTACATTTTAGCCAGAAAAGAGTTCAAATATATGGAGGAAAAATAGAAGCCCTTCGAAAAATTGCATAAAAAATTCGAAACGACGCGTCCGCCCGCAGTTGGGCACAAAGACGGTGAAGCAGCCAAAGAGGTCGGCTTTCACGACGACGAGGGGGCCATTCTGATCGTGCGTGGCAGCCATGGGGACGATGGTCGGGACTTTGTCGGCGGCGACAATGTCCGTGGTGGCTTGGCTGGTGGTGGGGGTGCACTTGCTCTGTGAAACTTGACGGAATACGTAGAAGGGCTGGACATGGCTGCACTGGGCAACGGAAATGTGGGGCTCGATGCTGAACGTTGGGTTCGCAGGATCCGCAGCTGAAGGATCCACCCACTCTGTCCACACGTTGCAAACTGCTGGGCTGCCGTTCGATTGGGGTCTGCGGTCCGTCCAAGGCTGCGGGGTTTTTGATTGAAGGCATGCTTATGGGTGTACAAAGCCCACGAGGCACGTTCCCGTACCGGCAGGCGTACGGGCCACCCATGGCGACGGTACACGGTGGACGAGTCCAGCCTCGAGTCGTACAGAGCTTGTCAGATTAACCTGGTACAAACACGACTTGGTTGGTTTGGATCGGCATCTCGGTGCCACTTGTTCCGACGCGGCGACTGCGGTGGTGCTCCAGCCTCGCGCACACAACGTCCGTGAATGCAACGGCGCAGCAAGCACCGTCCATTCTTGCACATGCTCGCTTGGTCAAGGTTCGGAAGATGCAATCAAAGAGAGGACGGCCCGATCTTTTGGACCCGGGACGAGAGCGACGCTCGAACGATCGCAGTGATGTCGCCGACGCTCTCGGAACGAAGTAGATCTATCCTCTCGACGATGAAGTTCTTCATTCGGTCATGTACAACCACGCCAAGAACAGAACGCCAACTGGCCAACCTGGCTGCGCAAGCTTGAATTGCGTCAGAAAACCTCGTTGAGGATTCGGCCATCATCATCTTCGGTCACGCCAGAGGGCTCTGTCTCCAAGACCACCATTTGCCACCAGGAATGCCTCGCGCGTGGAGAAAAATGGATCGTTCGTGTTCGTCCGTGACGTGTGCGCGCACTGCACCCGGCAACTCAACCCCAGTGGCGTGGCAATGCCTCAGGTGTAACATGCATGTGAGACGATGCCGAATGAGCTGTTCGCACTGCATGGTCCAACTGAATACAGCTGTAGCATGCCAAGGGATGATGCAAGGCGCACAAGACAAGGATTCCGCGAATGTCACCCCGGAGATCGTTCAACTTGCAGACTCACCAACTTAAGGCAACCACCGTCGGTGGTGTCTACAGACATGATCTCTCGACGACGCTCCCCGTGTTAGCACATGCAGTGGAGCTGTCAGGGCGGTTCGGGGATAAGTCGTGCCCACCCTCCCCATTCCCGCATTTCAACGCGAGGCCATATCGATCATCGCAGTCATTCCGTAAGTTGAAGGGGCGGGCATTTGTATAAGTGGCAACTTAGGTGGTCATCGCCGTCGAAAGTACTGCACGATCTTGTGGTGCTGGCACGCCGTCGCCAACTGAACCACGTACTTGGTCACTTTGGCTACGCGGTTGGCGTGCAGAAATTTCACCACGTTCAAATGTCCATTCTCGACTGCACCCTCCAACGCGGCGCTGACGTCGCCGGTCGCCCCGCCCTGGTCGAGTAAATACCTCACGATATTCAAGTGTCCTTGTCGGCACGCCGCCTCAAACGCTCCGTCGCCGGTGCTGATGCCGCGGGGATGCAGATATTTCACAACGTTCAAATGTCCATTCGCGGCCGCGCCATACATGGCTTGGGCCGTCGCCCCCTCTCGTCGATGGGTGTGTAAAAACATAACAATTTTCAAATGTCCATTCGTCGCTGCCCCATCCAGCGCACGAGTGGTCGCCCCTGCCGTTGGAATTCAATTTGCCGGCCAACAGTGCGAAGGACGACCTACCTTCCGTGCGATTCTCGTGCAAGAAGCGAACGACATCAGCATGGCCGCTCGTCGCAGCGCCATCCATGGCCAGCACAGTACAGCCTACACACGGGTGAGCTTGCACCCCATTCCACAGGGCAAAGTTGTGGACCTTCTTGGCGGTGAGCGTGAAGGAACTGCACGATTTCGAAATACCCGTGCGTAGCGGCAACGTCCATCGCACGTGTCGTGCACCCTTCCGTTCGATTCGAGTGGAAAAAGGCCAGCTAGTCCAACGACGTGCATGTTACATCGGCGCATCGCACAGTTGAGCATATACCATTGGCAAATCGCCGTTGAGCGCAGCTGAGTCCATGGCTGCGGTTGTGCAGCCTTCCGTACGGTGTGCATGCAAATACTTCACGACGTCCAGGTGCTTATGGTGTGCTGCCCCGTCCATGGCGTCTGTAGTGGCCTCTGCTCGAGCTAGAATGAGCGCATGGTCATGCTAGCGCTATTGTACCGTGAATGCTGAGAGCGTGCAAGACCTTAACAACGGCCAAGTGCCCGTTTGAAGCTGCTCCGTCGATAGCCGACGGCGTGGATGGCATGGCTTGGAGCAGTTCACATACAGCCAAATGGCCCTGTGCTGCGGCAAAGGCCATAGCATGAGGGGTAAACACACCAAGATCGAGCAGGTATGCCGTCGTATCGGTGTGACCATAGGCTGCGGCCAGCGTCAACACATCTGGGGTAAACAGGTGCGGCCGACATCGTTGCAAGTGGCGCACGGACGTCATGTCGCCGTCAAAGACAGCTCGGTGCAAGATGAAGCGTGGGTCTGTTCGTGAAGACAAGTGCAGCTCCCGTTGCGTCAGCGCCGTCAAGGCGCCCGCGAGAAAGAGCCGCGTCCACGACCTGCACACCATGTTAGCAGGGCACAACAAGAGAAGGACAGCGCACCGGTAGCGTGGCAAGAGTGAATAGAACACTCCTTCTTGGAACTGAAAGACAAGCGCCAGGACCGTGCGGCTACAAAGGACTTCCTGATACGGCGATTGCACCGCGGTTGGCGCCGTGGCGCGTGGTCGCTTTCGTGGTCGCCGGTGTTTGGCCATGTTCGCCCGGTATTTTCCACCAGAATTCACAGTCGATATTGATTGAGTGGAAATTTTTGATTGGCCAAAATTGCTGCACTAACTCCACAAGTTGTACCTGTGAACTCGAATAAAAAAATCTAGTATACGAGTAATATACTACCTACTACTCGAAGTACGTAGTAGTAAAATTATTCGACCCGTGCATAAAACCCTTCCCATTGCATATTTCAGTGGCATCACGCACGGGTTGCGTCAAGGGACGAGTGTTGAGAGCGAGCTCTCGACAACTTTCAGCAACAGCCATGTACACGGCATGCCCATTTTGCTAACACCAGGACACTAGTGTAATCCAAAATCGTCCCGTGACATAAAGTGGGAAAAAGTGCCTCGACATGGAAACATGACGAAACTATTTTTGGCGTTTTTGTCAATATTAGAAATATTGAGAAATTTTTCCAAATCCTCAAAACCACCGAAACAATGGAAACGGCTGAGGAAACAACAGGTGCTCGCACGTCGGCGAGGCCGCCTAGGGCGGTGCCACCGTCGAGCGGGACAGTCGATGTGGTCCAGGCGGCGAGCCAAGACAATCTGGATGTGGCTGGCAAATCACTCGATGGCCAACGGCTTGTCGACGAGGTTCGAGGATGCAGTTTCCATGCAGCCTTCCCGCAGACGACGTGGCAACCAACGCATCACGTTCGGGACATCTCGGACGATTTTATGCCGCCATCACGCGCCACAGCGGCGTCGGTGCGTGCGTACACTAGTGAGTGCTCTATGATAACGGCAACCAACTCGACGACGACGACGGGAGCGCCGTGCAATTCTATACAGTATGCGCCGCGCACGGCCTTAGCCGATGCCAGAAGCGCTCGCACGCAGTGTACACATGCACACGAGCGGGGGGAGGGGGCGAATTTTGAGCGGACCAGCGATTTCCTCGACGACGGCGTGCATCGCCCGCCCCCCCCGCCACGTCAACCACCATCCGACCCGCCAGGACCATACATGTTGTTCCAAACGATGTGTCGATTCCACCGTCTTCACACGGCAGTGGTGGCCTCGGGCAGCGGCGGCCACCTCTGTAACGACGCCGCCCCACTTTGAACCTCTTTCGCGACGCAGCCGACCTTGCCAGCTCCAACCGATCCGATCAAACGTCGAACAGAGCAAGGAAACAGAGATGGTTTGTTCTTCAACAAAACACAAACATCCAGCCGCGATGGATTGGTCGTCGTGTCGCTGCGCCAGCGTTTCGTTGGCTGCCGCAGCGTCGACGATCGTAAGAACGTTAAGTCCAGATTTGGAAGGACACGAGTGGGAGGAGCAACAATCGCGTCACGACCACCGACATACCATGCGATGGCGCACGACCGCTCGTCTATCCATCGACAAAGCGGGAATCGGGCGATTCCATCGTGGGTCGCGGCTTGGCACACTGGGCCATGCCATTCGCGGTCGACCTGGCGACGCTGGTCCATCCTGAACATGCCACGCGATATACACGACCCAACGTAGACGGGTCGGGCCAACAGGCAATGTCGAACTTTCGATACTTGTTCCCCCATCTTGAACTTGCCTGGGGACGTTGGCGCGGAAGGGTTGGTCGCATTTTTTTTCGCTCGATGGCTTTGCGCTCCCTCTCGTGAGAGAACGGCGCCATTGTCGAATTTTCCAACATGAGCACGACCCCCAAGGAAACGACCCCCGTGAGCCCTGCCAACAATTACGTGGCCACGGTCGACAAGGCCGCGGACGACCAAGTCCCGGCCGCTGTCCAAATCGACGTCGCGTCCGTCCCGCTCGGCGCCAACGTCGACGCGAATGGCCTCGTCCTGGGCAAGTGGAAGACCGACATCTTTGGGTGCTTCAACGACCTCGTGCCGAACTGCCTCCTCGCGACGTTTTGCCCGTG
>NW_008580152.1:336420-337668 GCF_000520115.1 Aphanomyces invadans
TCCAGATCCCCGGGTCGGAGCTCGAAGACTGCGCGTGCTCGTTCTTTTGCTCGTGCTGCGTGCTGGCTCAGATGGCGTCGCACACGGAATCGTACTCGCCCAACCAGTGCTCGTTCTCCCCCAAGGACACCCTGCCTGGCTACGAGTTTTAACTGCGTCGCTCGTGCTGGTGACGATGTATTTCGATAAAGCTAATTTGATCTGTACACAATTCGAGTGCGTGGGAATGGATGGGTTAGTCGTGTCCAGGTCGTGGCAACTTCGATTCCCTCGCGACGGCGTGGGCCGATGCTGACATGCCGCCGTTTGGACTCGAGCGAGCTCGGTCGTCTGCGTTTGTTGTAACCTTGCACGCGGAATCGAACAAAGAACGAGTCACCACAACTTGCGCCGTGCCATGGATGTTTGGCTTTGGCAAAGCGGGCGACGCACGTGGCGCACGTTTGTGATGGTGCGGACGGACGTTTCCCACCCGATGGGTCACGCGGCGTTGTCCGAGAGGCTCCGTTGGCATGCCAGGCGTCGAGTCCAACATGAGCTCGAACCCAAGGCAGTTTCGTGTCGCCAGGAAGGGTGGTCGCGAAGCCATTGCGCGCGGTATGCGAATGCATCAACTCTGTCGTGTAGAGTCGACTGGAATGCTCGCCAAACGCGCCATCCAAACGGCAAGACGACAGCCACAGGACGGTATTGAATTGGTCGTCGGGAGAGAATACGTTGGGGACGACGCAGCGCTCACTCGTCGCGTCAGGAGCGATCTTCAACGTCGAGTGCAACCGCAACGTGAGCTGACCTGTGCACTGGTGGCGAGTGCATGCATGCCCTGCACACATGGACTGATGCGGCCATTTAGATTGGACGTCCCAGATCATTCAACAGCATGATGCGAGACGGCCGCGCCGCTGATTCAGCGCTGCTTTATCTAGACAATACGGCGGCATTCCACATGCCGGCATCGGCCCATGCCGTCGCGAGGGAATCGAAGTTGCCACGACCGCTCTGGACACGACTAACCCATCCATTCCCACGCACTCGAATTGTGTACAGATCAAATTAGCTTTATCGAAATACATCGTCACCAGCACGAGCGACGCAGTTAAAACTCGTAGCCAGGCAGGGTGTCCTTGGGGGAGAACGAGCACTGGTTGGGCGTGTACGATTCCGTGTGCGACGCCATCTGAGCCAGCACGCAGCACGAGCAAAAGAACGAGCACGCGCAGTCTTCGAGCTCCGACCCGGGGATCTGGA
>NW_008580152.1:343985-354209 GCF_000520115.1 Aphanomyces invadans
CTCATGGTGGACGTGCTGGCAAATTGGAAAATGGGGCAGGTTGCTGGGTCTTATAGTCGCCAGGGGCGGGAGGCACACCAGTTCCGACGGGTTGGTAGAGGTGGCATCGTACCAGGTGTGTGCAGATGGTGCACAAGAAGTCGAGAGACCGTCGTTGTCGATCGTAAGGTGGCATGTAATGGGAGACATGCATTCGCCGCGATATCAGAAGTATATTCATGCGGATATACTGGAGCTGTATGTTGTAATTATTGGATGAATATGTGTATTTTCCATTTTTGTGTACATATTATCCAAATTCTCTAGATCATCCGGATAATTCCAGCTAATCCGATGACAACTCGTGTACGCATTGTTCGTGAAGGGTATTTTTTACCCTTTTATGCAATTGTAAGAACCATACCAAATTCTTCATGGCGTTGTTGCCATGTGACAGTCGTCTGCGTGAATTCAGCCAAGCTGATACGAGCGACCCCATTACGGTCGCTCTCCTTAACGGGGTGGCTGGCACCCAAGTAGGGTGGTGTTTCAGGTTTCGTCGTGTTGTGCTTCATCGAAGCAAGGGATCGCCACGTATTTGCCCACGCTTTCGTGCACTTGGCCGCTTGCCTCGACAATCTCGTCTTTCCAGGTCATGTGAGCGAGCCGCTGTCGCATTCGTTGGCGTATGTCGAGGGGACAGAGGGGGGCGCTACCAACAGAAGGCGGACTCTACCCAGCATCTCTAGTTTCAATTGAATGCTCAAATGCGTGCCCAAGCCTTTCCATACGTACGCGTTGGAACAGTTCCATGTCGTGGTTGGTAGACTTGGCGATAGACATCGTCGATTCATGCTGTGGAGAGGCCAACAAAGATGGGTCCAGGCGAATCATCGGCGGCACAGCTACTGCCATCTTTGTACGCCAACAAACTTTACTGCCGCGCACACGATGCCATTCATTCCACCAAATGTCGCAAAGTCTGGTCGCCTTAAGCACGCTCGCAAATTCACGCAGGCGGCAGTCGCAGGACGTTGGAAGCCAAGAGCAATATCAGGTTGAATGAATGCCTCCCACTACGCGCCCATACCGACATACGATCGACAACGATGCTCTCTTGCGCTTCCTCGCATGCACCGTGTTCACCTGGAACGATGCCCCCTCTACCATTTCAATGGGACTCCTTTGTGCCCCCCACTCCACTGAACCGCCCCCCACAGTTCATTCCTCGAATTTGCCTGCACGTCCAACATGAGCACGACCCCCAAGGAAACGACCCCCGTGAGCCCTACCAACAATTACGTGGCCACGGTCGACAAGGCCGCGGACGACCAAGTCCCGGCCGCTGTCCAAATCGACGTCGCGTCCGTCCCGCTCGGCGCCAACGTCGACGCGAATGGCCTCGTCCTGGGCAAGTGGAAGACCGACATCTTTGGGTGCTTCAACGACCTCGTGCCGAACTGCCTCCTCGCGACGTTTTGCCCGTGCGTGTCGCTGGCCCAGACGCTGCATCGCATCGGCATGTACTCGTTCAACACGGTGCTCATGGTGTTTGGCGCCATGTACCTGCTCTACTTGATCTTTTACATCATCCAAATGTCGGCGACGTCGACCGTGTCGCTCAACAGCTTCGGGTACCCCGTCGTGTCTGCGGCGGCCACGTTCTGGTGGTACATTGCGTTGGCCGTGCAGGTGGCGGCGTTCGTGATGTTTATGTTGATTCGCATCCGCGTCCGCAAGGCGTTCCAGATCCCCGGGTCGGAGCTCGAAGACTGCGCGTGCTCGTTCTTTTGCTCGTGCTGCGTGCTGGCTCAGATGGCGTCGCACACGGAATCGTACACGCCCAACCAGTGCTCGTTCTCCCCCAAGGACACTCTGCCTGGCTACGAGTTCTAAGCAGTGTACCTAATGCATATTCTATCGAAGACCATGTAATGGCTCGCATGTGCAGAACAGCCTGAACCCCTGGAAAGGCCAGCACTTATCGCTGATAAGGGACCTTCTTCATTCAGCTTGAATGGCAGAGCAGGTAGTAACGATTGTGGCCATGGAATCCCCGAAGGCTGCTTTGCATCGAACTGGCTGCAGTAGCGGTGTCTGCATCGCGACCGTCTCGCATCACGTCGTTCAACGATGCAGGGTCGCCTTGGCAAGCCAAGAGTTGAAGGCCAGCATCGGCCCATGTCCACAGGGCATGCATGCACTCGCGATGGCCGCTCACCAGGTGCGGACAGGTCAAGTCACGTCGCAGTGTATTTTGCCATGCATGAAGTTTGTAGTATAGCCTTCTC
The DNA here is from genome assembly GCF_000520115.1 of Aphanomyces invadans. Taxonomy (NCBI): domain Eukaryota; phylum Oomycota; class Saprolegniomycetes; order Saprolegniales; family Verrucalvaceae; genus Aphanomyces; species Aphanomyces invadans. The sequence continues at coordinate 346,256 of NW_008580152.1, forward strand.
ATCGACGCATATCTACTGAAAGTCCTTCGTTCGACAAGCCAACGCATGTGCCCCTCCTACTATCTCCAAATGAAGATCCAGCATCGTGGTTGATTCACTGCGCTTACAGGTCGTTAGCTCGCCGTTCGAGCGGAGGAGTTGGCCGGAAAACCACTGCAAAGTAAAGCGGATCTCGTTCACAACCCTGGCAAATCATACCTTCTCCATGCCGACAAACGAGGATCCACTGCAACTATGATGCGCGTGACCAGACCGGCCAGGGACCCCATCGAGCAGCTTTACGACGGGCCCACGGCCCTCGGACACTGGCAACCGCCGCACGGTGCCTACGACTGAATTGTGGGCGAGAGTGTTGGTCGCCTCGACGAGAATGCACGGAAATGTATTTTTATCACCCGGCATGTTTGAAACACTTCAAGTGTGTTTTAAACAGGGTGGATGCGATTGTCATGTGCGTTGCTCTTTTGATGCTGTGTTCCTTGTGCGCACTCGGCCGCAGCAGTCTTTGGTTCCATTAGCTCCAACAATGTGATGAAAGTATTCTGCAGTGCCCCTGCCCAGGCACATGTCTTGCATGCGTCGTCGACGCAAGCCTCGCTACTTTCAAGAACACCCACAACGATGAAGATTTTGATTAGTAACGCATGTGACTTTTGGCCAATCAACGTGAAATACTTGCCTATTTAGGCCAATCAAACTGATCAAAATGGTATGAAATTCCGATTTTACGTCCAAATTTTCGTGAAAATATCCAAGTTTTTCTTGATTTCGGCCAATTCCGCGGTAACAATGGACACCTCCCGACAACTATCACCTGTCGCATTCGCCAATTGCCATCCACGTCATTTTCAATCTCGGTATCTGCACATGAGCTCGTCATCCCCCACCAACAAGGACCAGCCCCTAGTGAAGGCCGATTGCGCTGCTGACCAAGCTGACGCCGTACCAATGGCGGTCCCGGTGAATCCTGAAGTTTCGATGCAGCCTGGCGTTGACCAGAACGGCTTGGTCGTGGGCCGATGGAAAGCTGATATTTTCGCATGCTGTACAGACTTGGTTCCAAACTGCCTCATGACGTGGTGCTGCCCCTGCATCTCCCTCGCACAAACGTTGCATCGCGTTGGGATGTACACGTTCAACAATGTGCTGCTCGTGTACGGGGCGCTCTACCTCGCGCAAGTTGTGCTGTACATCTTCCAGTCCACCACAAGCGCCACGATGGTGTACTCCTCGTCTGGATGGGTGTACTCTTCGGTATCTCTCGTTTGGTCTTGGTTGTCGCTCGCCATTCAAGTTCTTGCCCTTGTCTTGGTCATGGTCGTGCGCAAGCGTTTCCGCACTGCATTCCAGATCCCCGGGTCGGATATTGAAGACTGCTGCTGCTCGTTCTGGTGCTCGTGCTGCGTCATGGCTCAAATGGCCACCCATGCAGAAGCGTACACGCCCAACGAATGTACGTTCAGCCCCAAGGACACCTTGCCTGGTTATCAATTCTAGATATCTCTCGGCAAGATATGATCTCTTGTCCACAGGAGGGGTTGAGCAATGTTAGCATCAAAATTACCGAACACATACTATAGTGGATTACAATATTTCAGAATTTCACGCCTTTCACACAAAAATATATTTCCTTGTTGCTAGTAGTATGCAGTAACATTTGTATTCTGACTCTTGACAACATGGAAACCATTTTGTTTGAAAGTAGTGAAATTCAGAAATATTGTAGCTAATCCGAAGGTCCAAAGAAAAATTGAAGTCGGAAGTTTTGTGGCACCGGTCCAACTTCGCCCCCACGTCCGATAACAAGCAGCTAACAGTGATTCGTCTATGCAAACCGCGAAGCCCTGGTGATGTGCCCATGTTTTCGTCGATCGAAGTTCGCATGCTGCAACCAACACGCACACCGAGCTTGCCCTCCTACCTCACAAGCGACGGGCTATCTCCAGAGACGTTCTCCTCCAGAGTTCTCGTGCGGTCTAGCACACTGTAGCAGCGGCAGCCAAGACCCAGAACATCCGGCGGATTCATGCTCGAGCTGAACACAGAGCGCGATCTAGTGTTGAACTTGCGATAGCGTAAAACAGAGGATCGATGCAATTTTCTTCTTCAGTACTTGTACCAACAATTGCCTATTATCAGCACGCACACAAAGAATGGGGGCAAGAGATCATACGCACTGAATAAGAAACCTCGCAGCTGGTTGCCATGTTTCAACGATACGATGGGTGAAGTCGTCGAGTAGTAGCGGCGGACGCTGCATCGTATAGGCCGTGGTCCCATCACCAGGACCCTGCACTCTCACTGGTTCCACCAGCTCAAGTGGCTGCCCATTCCCTCTTTGGCTCTGGTCATTCTTGCCTCTTTCCACGACAAGTACCTTGACGTTCCGATGTTGTTGGAGGAGGTGGAAATGGCAGCTTTTTGACCAATGAAACGCATGGAATTAACGTTTGTGCCACGAATAAGCCAATCCAGTCGGAGATATCATATCCGTTGCCAAGAGGCACAGTCCATGCTCAATGGGAAAATCCCCCGGCATGTCTCACCATGTCGGCGCCAATTGGGTTCGGTTTGGTTTTCTGGGATGACGCCATCATTCCTTCCATGTTTCTATACAAATATAGTAATTATACATACACTCCCATTGAGTCCCAACGATCCCAGCGTTTTCATCCCAAGAGTATCTCAAACTGGCACCCGTGCCATGTCGCAGCGCCATAACGGCAACATCGAACACAATCGCGCCGTGACCTCCAGCGCAGTTTTTCCCCTCAAGCCCGAACAACATGCTGCTTCATGAGTTTCGCATTCCTTTGCACATGAAGGTCGAAGAGTTTCAGATTGCCGAGCTGTACATGACACTGGCAGACAACGTCCGAGTTCTGAAGAACGAGCCGTACGACAACCGCGATGGCCACCTCGGCTTGACGTCGACTGTGTCGGGGCAACCAATTCCGCGAACTCACGGCCAGTGTACTGTGAAGTGCTACACGTTTGAGGACGTTCCCGCGATGCTTTCAGCGTTGCTTCCCCACGGGCACACGACGTTGGTCGAGGAGACTTGGAATTCGTACCCCACGAGCACGTCGTACTTGACCAGTGCATCCTCGCTCATTTCCAACTCCAAGTTTGTTGTGACGTGCGAATCCGTGCATCTTCCTGGTTACTGCGAGCACGAGAACGCCCTTGGTCTGTCTAAGGAAGATCTCCACCGTCGAACGGTGCAAGTGCTGCATATTCACCGGCCACTACATCCAACTCAAACCCTCAACAGTCCATGGGACCCCAGCACGTACACATGCACCAAGAGCGGGCGCGGGCCGCTCACGGACGGCTGGGAACTCCGGCAGTCGCCCGCCATGACCGTGTATAAAGTGATGCGTATTCAGTTCGACTACGTTGGCGTGCGCCACAAGATGGAGCGTGTGATCTGCGACCACCTCGAGGCCGTGCTTCATCGATCGATGCGGCGGCTTCAGTGCATGTCGCATCGTTGGTACAACCTGTCGATGGCAGACATTCGCATTCTCGAAGCTGTATTCGAGTTCAAGCGCTCCAGGCCATGAAGTTCCCTTGTCCATGTCAATTAGTCCCGTAAAACGAATTTGGTGTGCTTTGAGCGTTTGTAGGCCCGTAGCCGGCCAGCGCATACCCTTGCACGCGGTCGAGTCACATGCAGCGTCGTGTACGTAAAGGGTGTTGGCCATCACTGGCAGCTATATCACACACACACGCACGATGAAAGCCCCTCGTCGAACGTCGGCCTCTCCTCATCACGACAGTGGCCTGTACGGTGAACCCGTCAACAAAGCTGACACCCCCATAAATGCAGACCACCTCTATAACATGATATGTTTATGAAATTCCAACACCTGTATACTTCAATATCTCCTCAGAAATGTCTTTCTCTTTTACCAATTCAGATACAAAAGCAAGGGTGATTCTGACAAAAATTCTCATTATTATAGCCAATGAAATTGGCGTATTTTAATGAATTGGATTCTATTCGGCCTGCACGCATTTCAGGATGAAAGCATCTCGGCATTTTCTGGGGTTTACTGAACTGCATCGCCATGACGGGCATTTTGCTGTTGGAGAAGCCATTGCTGCTATCTATCGACGTGCATGACGCAGGCGTAAGGACCTACTCGGTTGTGTCGGTGTTGGTCGAGAGAAAACCCGCTCCCCTCCAAGCAACCTGAAGTGGCCTGGTCCTGACACTGCTGCCAGGCCCAAGGCGACAGATTGTCGTTGGCTGTCCCGTGGAGAGGATGTCTCGCGGGGGGGTCATGTGCGAAAGGGGATGAAGCATGTGAATCCTTAGCCATGTCCGCCGATGCAGCAATGAGAAATGCGCGTGTGCTGCACCGGATTCGAGTGCATGGCGATTTTCGCTGGACCTTACCCGAGCCAGAAATGCGCCTATCTGTGGGAGTCGCGTCGGAGGGGCCGAGCCACCTTTCCGTTTGCTCTCCGTGGCTCATTCCTCGCGTCCGGTCGCGGCAGCTCGTTATGCGTTGTGTACGCTCGTGGAGGATGGTCATGGAAAACATCGCGATCCGCCGAGATCCGTCGTGCACACGATTCCCATGCCATCTTCACGAATCCAAAACACACAGATCAAAGGAGAGTAAATACACATATCTACTACACGCGATAGCCAGGCAAAGTTTCTTTGGGACCGAATCGACACTCGCCCGAGTCGTACGAGTGCACTTGGGTCGCCATTTGGGCGACCACGCAGCACTGGCAGCACAGCGCGCACCAAAAGTCCTCGCAAATCGATGCGTCTCGAATGTGGTGGAAGTTGCGCACGGTCGCTCGCGCACTCATCACGAGAATCACGTTCGTTAGCCCGAGCAGGATGAACACAAACGCCCACGAGTCGGCAGGGCCCCACGAGCCGTCGTCGGCATTCGGTCGAGTCAATTGAATGAAGTCCGAGATGGCCATCAACGTGTAAAGAACACCAAATGTCCCGAGCACGGCCCAGTACGAGTACGCACCGATGCGGTGCAGCGTTTGGGCCAGAGATACACACGGGCACAGAAACGACATGGCGCAGTTGGGCCACCAGTCCGCGAAGCATGCAAAAATGTCTGCCTTCCATTGACCTTCGAGGGCTATCGGCACACCGTTCGGCGCGCCGACGAGGGGCTCGGTCGTGCCGTAGGCAGGGGCTGGTTGTTGGGTCGACATTGAGAGAATGGGGTGGTCACCAGTGCGTGGCCAGGCACGTTGATAAAGACATGCAATGGCTGAGGCAGTCTCCACTGGCTTTCACAAAAAGTGCCGAAAAATGAACGGGACTTGTGATCCAGTGGCCTGAGCTACGACACCTTTAGTGAATCGGAAACGAGCGACACACTCGTGCCATGTTGGTTCTTTTCCGCTCGCTGCTTCCAGGCACAGCGTGCGCGCCGGCTGCGCATCGTTTCCGCTGCCTGCGCGTTACGCCAGCCTATGCTGTGGGTGCTACACTGAATTGCATACCTCGAGGCAATGCTGAAGTGAGCCAAAACGTTGCTGGGAATCAAACAGCACTGACACTCAGAACTTGTGTTCCTGCGACGCGCTTTGGCCGCGCGGCCCAGCCGTTCGTGCGGTACATTGTGGTCTGGACAGTGTGATTCGTTCTTGTCCTGGTGCAAGTCGCCACGATAAATGGATTTCAACGCGATGGAGGACGCGCGAACGACTCGAACGCCCCACGAGACTGGTGTTTGTGCACACACACGGCAGTCGGGTCCACGACTCGGCCCCATGCCGCTTCCCCATCGGTCGGCCGATGTAAAAACGAAGGCTCGTTGCGACCTCCGGTCGAAACCAGTCTGTTGTCTGGATGTTGGCATCTATACAAACATAAGGTGGACAGGTCGACGTGGCTGGCGTCGGCAGCCACTGACATGAACGCGGCAATGGGCCCAAGAACGAACGGGGCGTGCCTGGCCTGCATATTTAAGTGGTAAAGCTGCGTGTCGGCTAGTGGCTACATCATCAATCTGCCCACGATGGCTGCACCAAGGCGCCATGCTCACGTGGCCATGGACGAACCACCACAAGGCAGGATGGTCCACGGGCAAGAATCGCCCTATGCGGTCTCAGCAACAGCAGGCACAAACGTCGGCATCACCGACTTGGATGCGACACAACGATAGCACACCACGTCGTGAAGCCAATGTAAACTGTAGTCGACTCGTCCTGGCTCGATGAAAGCATGAGGAGGTTCCATTGTCCAGCTCTAATTGGCACCTCAGCCCAACAATTGTAACCAACGCGCTCGGCGCGCCCATGCGGTATCGCTCTGAGTTGCGCCCCAATGGGTAATGTCCCAACCACCGCCTGTTCGTTCATGAGGAACGATTCCGGGGCCGCGCTCTTGGCCACGAGGTTGCAGACGGTCAAAACTGTGTAAAGCAAGGTGACGCGAGAGCTAGAGCGTTGGGGGACGACGACCCTATGCTTGGTATGCACCGCACGCATGGCATGCCTCTCGGGGGCATGGGCGAACGAGAAAGGGGGGGGGTGCTTCCTCTTCACATGGCGGCCCCCCGTCCCTGCAACCCCAGCAATGGCATCGTAGCGACCGGGCGATTTCCCCCGATCGTCCTGTCCTGACTCGCAGTTGCACTTTGAAGTGGGATGCAAAGTCGAGCAATTCCTCTAAACAACATGTCGTCGAACAATGGAGTGTCGCACCAAACTATCGACGGACGATTTCATACCAACCTGGCTGGGGTTTCGCGAGGAGCGCGGCCTCCACGAGACACCGACAAACGCAAAGAATCGAGTAGAGTCGCATCGAGTCGCGAGGCGGCGGCTCCCTCGAGATGGGGCGGCTCTGTTTACAGACCTCGGCTAAGCGAATTCCTCGCCACCACATGAATCGCACCACGTGTGAAGTAGCTGCCGCACCCGCCGAGTTATCAGACACAGACAGCAAGCCAGGCCGCAGCGCACATTTCCCGATTTGCGCACAGGAGCCGACCGCGATGTTCAAGTTTGCCTCGGGGTCCAAGAAGTCGCCGTCCATGAACCGGTCGCTCAACCTGCCGTCGACGCCGCACCTCCCGGACGAGGACGAGACGATGCCGACGCCCACGTACGAACAGCCCGGCGACCGGTCGATCAAGCACTACAAGAAGGTCGTGCTGGCGATCGCGTCCCTCGCCGTCGTCGGGACAGTGGCCGCCCTGGCTCTGTACAACCCGAACGCGTCCACGACAAACGCGTCGGTAGGTGCGTCGGTGGTTGAATCGAGCCCTGCCCAACTCCCTCCTCCACGCGCTGCTCATGTGCCCAGCATCCACGGAGAAGAAGATGCCGTTGACAACCTCAAGGTGCTTCAACTCGGACTCGAACTCATGAAGGCCAAGCACAACGCCATGACCACGGGCGAACTCGACAAGGAAAAGCAACTCCAGCTGCTCAAGCTTAAGGCGGCCAAAAGCCACGGGTCGTCCAACCTTCATCACAAGGAACTGCCATTTCCCAAGGCGAAAGCGGACAACGTCCTGGTGGCCCAGGTGCAGGGCGATGAAGACGAGGCAGCGCGTCGCCAAGCCCTCACAGAGCTTCTCACGTCGCTGGCCGCCAACGGCCAAGCGGATGCAATCAAGGTGCCGTACATTATTGATTAACCCGCGTCGGGAGCTGCGTGTTAATTGAATGTTTCCATGTGTGGTCGGCGTACACACTCGACTTCTTCGACGTTGCCCTTTCCATCGTCGTCGCATGCAACCACATGAGCCATGTTGAGGCTAGAGCAAGCCTTGGAGCCCACTGCATAACCTGAGTGGTATCGAACGCCATGGCGATGATGCTTGCGCTTCGGTTCGCATGCGACCGCGGTCAGGTTGGCTCTCTCGCCAGTGCAATCAAGCGCCAACAGCCCGACGACTCGAGTCACGGCCGTGCATGGTCTGGCCTGTCGTCGACACGCGTCGAAGGGCCA
>NW_008580152.1:365503-366279 GCF_000520115.1 Aphanomyces invadans
TGGGTGTATTGTTGCGGCAATCCCACCAAATGCGACAAGCCACGTGCAGCCTTTGGATGTAGGGATTATGGCCCCTTTCAAGCGCCATATGCGGAATTTGTGGCTAGAGGAGGAGCTTATAGAAGGCAGCGATAGTGAGGAGGACGTAGACCTTATGACTGTTCCGGCGCAAAAGAAGCGTCTAGCTATGATTCATACGCCGGAAGAAATTCGCCGTAGTTTTGCCAAAGCTATTCCAAACTAATTTTACATCATTTCATCTTGTCTGTCCCCTTGGCGCGACCCCGCTTCAGCGCATGCACCTGACCGGACAGGTGGGTCTGCTGGCTGGCCAACAGTTCCTGGGTCGACTGCACTTCTTGCCCTTGGTTCAAGCTGAACATGGGCTCGCCCGCATGCCACCGTACGTTCGAGAACGAGCCATCGACATGTCCACTTGATTAGCGTGGTGGACTAGACTGGGGGAAGAGCTGGTGGGGCAAGTGCTGGATCGCCGCGACGTGGCCGGCGCGAGTGTTGCAAAGCCGGAGGTGGTGGCGGAATGCGTCGACTGGACGACGTTGGCGGCAATGTCGTGCGTGATGGCCCACCGGTTGCAGGGAATGGACACTTCGACGACTTCGACCGAGTCCAGCGCGATGTCGCCAACGAAAGGCACCCACGTCGTGGTCGAAAGAATGTCGTGGACGAGTTGGTGCAAAGGACCGTCTTGTAGCGCCGAGTGGCGATCTCCATCAGCGACAAGCTCGTGGCATCTAGCGCCGCCGTCGTGCGAT
>NW_008580152.1:374710-375292 GCF_000520115.1 Aphanomyces invadans
ATCTCTCCAGTCAGGACCTTGCCTTTCCAGGCAAACTCGGACGCAATCTAGACCAGGAGGCAAGTCATGGAGAGAAGGACGCAGTCGTGGCTGCAGCGTGAGCATGCCACGTACATTCGACGGATCGAAGAGGAGGCCGGCGTAGAAGCAACCGTCTTTGGTGTCGGCAATGCAATTCGCCACGCCGAGGCAGTCGGCCTAGTGGAAGAAAGCGTCACGAGGGACGGGAGTGGGAGCTGATGTCTGCCCTGGAGACGTACAGCTTCAGGGACGACAACTGACGCCATGACGCTGCCGAGACGGCCTTCCACCAAAAGGAACGGGGCCGGGTCCGCCGCCACCCGCGGACGAATTCGCAATTGAATTCCCACTCCTTCCTCAAAGCGTTGGCGACACCCACGTGGCGAAAGGCAAACCGAACGTGGCCTACGTCGACGTGGATAATGAGCTTTGTATGGTACTTGCGGACAAACTCCGCCATGAAGTCGCTAGGTTCCCGCGGCGTTTTCTTGTCGGATCTTGCCACGGGCGACGCGACGCGAGTGGAATTGGTCTTGCCGTCCCCAAAGAGCTCCGCCTCCA
>NW_008580152.1:382667-383674 GCF_000520115.1 Aphanomyces invadans
TTGGCTAACTGTTGTCTGGTTGGCTGCAAATTTCAGCGAACTTCGAAGTACTTCGACCAATGAATTTTGGCTGTGATCAGAAATTCGAAGCACAAAAATGTCCCTTAAAATCTGTCGTTGACTATCACGTGTAGGTTGGTTGGGATGTCAAGTGGTCGGCGCAAGATGTGGCCGAATATAGTCCAACGCGAACGAAGGAGTGTGTATCGTAGAGGTTTGCTATCGCAGCGAGCGTAGAGGGCCTCGTTGAGATGCGATGGGGGTAGAAGATTCGGAGGGTACATCTGAGTTGGCGGTGGTGGAATGCCTCAAGACGTTCAGATTGGGAGTGGGTGAGTGCCCATGTGCCGTACTTGTAGGTGAGGACCGCAATGACGTAGCAGTTGTAGATGCGAAGGCGTGTGTGTTCAGCGACCAGTACGCTGCGAAATCAGAGGCGCCATATGTAGTGCAAGTGAAAAACTTTCGCTGATGTGGCGGGCGAGAGGGGAGGCAAGAAGGAGGCGGTCGTGTTGAAGGAGTTCGCCAGGAACTACTTCGTCTGGACCGTAGACGCGGTTGTTTCGGAGTCGGTTGAGGGCGCTTCGACTTCGATGGGGGATATGGGTCGCGTGAGTAGGCGTGGTGTGGTGCAGGGAACGACGAGGTTGTGGAAGGGATTGTGGAAGGGGGTTTGAACGTGGGTTTGGATATGTTTGATTACCCTCGGCGACACGGAATAAGAATATTACCAAGATATCGTTATGATCAATTAATGCAAGACCCTCTTAACTTAAAATTGATTGGCTGCATTATCAACCAATGGTATGTCTCAAAATGCGCAAAAGACCTTTGACATTTTGAATAAGACTTGAAAGAATATTAGATTTGAAGGGGTGTAGATTGGTTGAAAATTCACAAAATTTGCACGATATTTTCGCAATTTTGTAGAGAAAAAATGACGCCGCGCCGGGGATTGAACGCCTAATTGCAAAGACGGTATGGCTGTCAAAAATACATATTTATTC
>NW_008580152.1:389877-391895 GCF_000520115.1 Aphanomyces invadans
GTACTGAATTTGAATTTTTGAATTTATTTTAGCCAATCAAAGGAATATCTACTTTTTATTGGTTGAAATTAGCCTATTTATTTGAGAAATCCGGAGGGTCTTATTCCGTGTCGCCGAGGGTACAGTAGAGGATTAGTCGACCGGATAATTTATCAAATGCCAGGGAATGTGTGGTAGGATATTAAACATTTTGAAACCAATGACAATTAGATGCATTACTCGTCAAAACCGCAGACATCCAAGCCGCAGCTGTCGGCCACACTTTTGTTTTCGCTTTCCCAGGAGAACGCAGTTCCAGCAGCATCGTCCGCTTCGTCGGCGGAGTTAACTTACGCTGATATATCCACAAAATAGCGATCTAAATGGCCAAAGTAGTCGTAATTCACGCTGCTCGGTAGAGAGGCAAATTCATCAATCCGCTCGGGCAAGTCGAGGACTTCGTAGAGGTTCCGTAGAGTCAAAATACAGCGCCTTGTCGTAGGACCATTTCATTTCGATAGGTTGCAAGTCTCTGTTATAGGGCGGCGTGAAGACGACGTGGTGGGTGCGGTCCTTGGTCATCTGCACGATCGCTGGTACAATGTGGGCCGCAACTTGAGCGAACAACTTGGCCCACAAAGGTGAACAATATTCCTTGACGTCGAATTCGAAATCTGCTTTAGGTTTCGCATGCCCTAGAATTGTTGCTGCCGTCCACGCTCCCTTGGGGGTGACTTCTGGTAGTCCCTCGTTGAATTTGGTATTGTCTAACACAATGATCGCATTCGTTTTCTATGTGCAACTAATCTAGGTCCGACCTTGCGGGGGACTTCACACGAATGGAAATGAAACTGAATTAGATCACTGAGAGTTTTAAGCTAGCTAAAATGAAGTTCAACGTTGGGATAAGCGCACAATAGCACGCAGACGCAGATGAAACCAAAGCAAAGTGAGTGATCATGAGATCAACGCAGCGGAATTCAATGAATATGGTGGGGAAGTGCGTGAAGCACAGAGAGCGACCAGAAGATGCTGAAACACCATCTTCTGACAGCTTCTGGCTGTGGTAGTAGGCCACAGAACCAGAACATCGCCCTCCTCGTCGCTGGGCGGACTTCCGCGGCGGATGACGGCGAAGCCGGGGAGGCCAGGTGAAGTCACGGCCGTCGAAACACGAGCGAGTCCCTGGGCAGGCGGCGGCACGGGAAGGCTCGCGAAGGCTGAAGGAAAAGAGGTGGGGGAAGTCGCAGCAATAGTGTAGGCTGCGCTACCGCGTGGGGAAGGTCCGGAAGCTGGAGTCCAACGTTAGGAGTAGGATCATGTGCATGAGCGGGTAAAGCGCGAAGCACTGCTGCCACGTGGGCAGTAGTGGGGTTAGCGTGGAGATATCGTTGTAAGAGAACTGGCGCATCCTCAATCAAATTTGGCAATGGCTCTCCCAGGAGGCTTCGGTGTCGTCCAAACTCAACCAATTCACCAAAACTTCGAGCAAAAGACGGCCTCTGCGAACGCCACCAAACGACCGAACCATGTGACCACCATCGTTATGACGGGTGAAATTGAGGAGATCCTCAGTGACATTGAGGTCCGCGTCGCTATATATACAGAGGCGGCTCACATGATTTGTGGAACGACCATGAGGCTCGACGAGGACAAAAAATTCCAATCTGACAGCACTTCGATAATGCTCTTAGGCCCGTGCCACTGCGTAGAGAACTTAGGGGGTGGTACGAGATAATAGAGAGGTTTTGCAAAGTGTCCGCTCAGGATTTCATTCCGCTCCGAAGGCATATTTTGTGACATAGGCAGCCGGAATGGACAGACCGAAATTACGTCTTGCAACATTTGTCGTTCCAGTCACTCCCATTTATCCGGAAATTGAGTTTATCCGTCGCTAAACGACCTCTCGATGCGACTGTTCGATGCGACTGCTCGATGCGACTGCTCGCAGCGACTTGTCAGCGTAGTGAACAGCCTTCGCATCCTCACTTTCATTTTAACAATGGTGCTCACATATTCGGAACTCGCTACGATTGCTC
>NW_008580152.1:394208-401321 GCF_000520115.1 Aphanomyces invadans
CCAATCAACTTTGACAGGATCCATTCGCGTTCCATAACAATTCTTGCAGGTGACCTTCCGGTTTTGTCACTTGAGCGGAGTGGATCCCGGAATGGAATGTTACAAAACCTCTCTAATAGCGATCAGCACGTTGTCACCTAGGGCGAAATATGCCACCTTAGTGGCGCGTAAACGGCTCGATCTGGCGAGGCGGTGCGAAGTATCACTCGAAGCGGCCATCGCGCGATGCATAGTGTCGAGGGAGGCTGCAATAGAAGCGCGCGTAGACTGGGATAGGTCGTCATGCTGACTGGCGGACCAGTGGGCATGCCAAAAGCAAAACACAAAGGGAGCCAGCTGGTAAGACCGTAAAAGCTGTGTCCGGGGCCACACCACTGAGGCGAGGGGATGGTTGATGGTTTAAAGCCGATTGAACAGCGGGCAAGACACGGGTCCATTCGTTAGGCTGGATACCGATCTCAGAGAGCAGAGCGCGCATACAACGGAGAGCCTGTCAGCTGATGGCTTCGACGGAACCATTCCACCATGGCGAGTATGCCGCAGTGAAGTGGTGTTACGAGCCTAATTCGTGGGCAACATGCTCAATAACCTCGTTGTGAGAGTGAGACCCAGGTAGGTACGACACCAAGTAGGCTAAACCAGCGAACCAAACCAGTAGAAAAGTCTCATCTGTGACGACGGCAAAGGCAATAAGCATGCAGAACCTCGAGGCATTACTTTGAGAGTGAGGACGTACAGTATGTCTATTGATTGACCCTGTCGCGGGGCAGAAGGAGGAAATTGGCATGGAGTAGCTCGTTGGGCTTCGTGGCGTGGAGAGCCTTGCCGAACGGACGTGGAACCATGCGGCCTGAGACGCAAATGCAATGCAAACTCGAACGGACAAACACTGTCACGTCGGCCAACACAGAAGTCCAAGAGCACCGTGCGGACAAGGACGCGAACGTAGCATCAGCCCCACGATGGCCAGAGACGTGGACATGGGCGACAACCATGAGACGGGAGTGGAGGTGAGACTCGCCCGTGGAGATCCACACCACGTCATTAGCAAATGTATAACACTGATTGGCATCACTCCACGCACAGCCGGCAGGCGGAGGCAGATGCGTTTGCTTGATTGCGGCAATTTCCGCTAAGGTGGGCCACACCTACTCATCCGACTGCAACGGGGAGACAGGGGCTAGCGGATGGCGCAGGGTGACATCGCAATCGGAGTGACCTGCTACCAACTGAGCCTGTCCGCCCACACATTGGAGTCCCCGGGGATGTGCTGTATAGTGTAAGTGCAGCCTGTCATGACCATTTCCCAACGCTGTAGGCGGTCCGCCTGGTGGCGCTGCATTGAGCTATCCGTAGCTAGAGGATTAAACATAGAAACCAAGTTGCGATGATCCGTGCAATTAGTAAAACCACCAGGACGAAGCAGCAAGTACTCAAGGCGTTTACAACTCTCCACAATGGCAAACGCTTTTTCATGGGATTTTGTCCGGGATGGGCCAACGGCTCGAGGCGCCAGTGAAACAACCGCTGAGGAAAGCGAGAGGGCGACGACGTTGCTTGTCGATCGGCAAAGAAATGTTAGCGGCTGGAACCTGGGTGACAACCGTGCCCCATAAGTATATCGACACATCCGCGAACAAGTAGACCACGACGTCACCAACGCGGTGTGCCAAAGGAACCACAGCCAACAGAGCGTCTTTGACAGCCTGAAAACAAGTCTCGTGGCGCGAAGACCAGACAAACACAGAGAGCAGCACGCGATTAAGGTTGGGTTGCTGAGGTGTGTCGCCCTTGTGAAGACCAGAACACAGTGTTGGGGGAGCGGCAACTCCCTGGAAATACTCGGCGCCGTGTATTGCAATCAAAACAATCCTAGAACATGCATTCTATGCACACACTTCATGCACAGTCCAGGACTTGGCTGCTTTCGATCTCACTGGCCCATACCGCGTTCCCGATGCCGTTGCCGCCGTACAGGGTGCTCCCTTCTAAGAGGCTTCTCTGGTGAATGTTGCGTGCTCTGGGCCTTGGGCAGACACATCCTGGTCAGTTGCACACAACACTCCCCCCATGCCCAGGGCCAGCAGTCGTATCCTGAGAATTTTGCCCTTGGCTCCGGCGGGCCAAGTGGCGCAACACCTCGGCATCAGGTAACTACAGCAATGCGTCCTCCTCGGTTAGTATTTTACGCTGACCGGCATCTTCAAGGTCTTCAATGAATTGCCTCACAAGGAGAGGTATTTATCTGTACATCACTTGAAGTGGCTCCCAAGTGGATGGTCAAGGCCTTCCCATCGAACCAGGAGTTCCCACCGGTTCGTACCTCGGTTGGTCTGCACTCTTCACACGCGGCGACTGCCAATGTCATGCCTTGACTGCTGGCGTAGTCGATGATTTCCTCAGTGAGGTCAAGGTACTGATCTACGTTGTATTTAAGTCGTGAATGATGAGTTTCCCGCTCGTTTCCGGTGATAACATGTTCGATAATACACGAGTATGGCAGGCATTTCTTGGCTCGGAACGGTCCAATCCACGTGACAAGGAGTTTTGGGTAGTGGGCCTTTTCATCAACGCGGGACAACAAATCGTAAACTCCTTCAGGCACTTCGAATGTGTTGGAGTATTTTTTCTTCAGGAGTGTACGATTTTGTGCCGCTCGTTCTAGGTCCTAGAACTTGGAATGAATCTCTTGTAAGCTTTGTCTTAGGGCATTCATAGCAATCGTGATGTTTTGTCGTTCCCAGTTGATTTCAGTCATGCTGTCTGCATACAACTTCCTGTTGATGCTTCCAGCAATGATGTTTAACGGTATCGTTGGATCTAGTCCGGTGAAAGCAAACATAGTCGACGTACCACCCAACGCTTGGGTTTGCGGTTGATTGAGGTTTTCCTGTACGACAGGGTGAAGGTAATCCCATTCAGTCTCAGCCAGGCGGCTTTCTGCCAGCATGACTCGTATGACCGTGAGGATGTCTAGGTTAAGTCGTTCGACTGTTTCGTTTCGCCAAGGGCAGTATGCTAACACGATGTTATGTTGTACCTTCAATCGTTGGGCGAGCTCTTTCATGATACTGTTCTTGAAACGGCTGCCTCCATCCGAGATCCATACTTCTGCACGCCAAAGATGCTGAGTCAGTCCATGATGTCATCCATCGCAACTTGACTAGTTGGTTTGTCGCAGGCTATCAGTCTTGAGAAATGAGTGAGGTCGGCTTTCAGTACGAGGGCGTATTTGGATCCCTTCCAGGTATCTCCAATGAATAGAAACTTAAGTGCAGGCCTTGGTTGCGTCGTGTTGCTGACCACATGTTCCGTTGAGTCCTTGGATGATCCTTCCACCCCGAATATGTGGGCATAACTGACAAGCCCGTAGGAACGCTGAAATATTTTCACAAAGATGCGTAATGGTGATGAGCTGACGCATGTGTGATTCGCCATTGCGTGGTGACCACGATGTCCCATCGAGCCACAGTGGGCAACGATAAACAGTCGAGTGAGCAATTCGTGTGTATCGTCCGGTATCCAAATGCGTCCATGGAGATGGAGCACACCGTCGTCGTGTAAGATCGCGGGGGTAGGTGGTTCTTCCATTGCCTTATGGGCTTTAATGATAGCTTCCAGCTCGGGCCAGATAAAGTCGGGGTCATCGAGCGGTCGCATCTTTGCCTGTGATGGAAAATAGACCCACCGTGGACTAATAGACATACCATGGACTGTGGCACTTCCTGCGCTGTGTCCATCTCTTGAGATGAACACACGAGTGCGCCGCTTCGTGCGGGTCCAAGTGGTGGCAGCGAAAGCTGGAGGTGTGCTGGCACGAAGGTGTTGTTTGTGGGACTTGATCAGCGCTAGTTGTCCCCTGCGGCTGAGTAGATCGGCCGAAAGATGTTTCACACCGGCGATGTGTTTAATGACGTAGCGGTTTTGACCGAATAGGTCCGCCCAACGGAGTAATTTTTCCTTGGTTGGCGCCTTCAGTTCCTCATCAGGCACAAACACTCGGATGATATTCTTGTGGTCGCAATACATTCGATATCCCATCGGGCGTAGGAGTAAGTACATCAGTGTGTCTCATGCACGGGCAATAGGATGTCCTTCATTTCGGTGACGCTCCAGTTCCTCTGGGCCTTGTCAAAATGCCTGACTGGCAAACCAGCATTTCGTGCTGTTGTTCATGAACTGGAGTAACCTCGTCAAAATCATGTACTTTTTGTAACCAATATAGACCATCCGTCCTGCGAGGCGTCCGTGAAGAGGCACATTGTGGTACGTTCATCAGGGTGATGTAGTTGCACTGCAGCACCAAGAGTTCCTTGACTTTGTCCCAGCTTGCACGTTCGATGGCGTCGAGTTCAACTTGAATCGACGTAGAAGCGCGCTTTCTGCACTGCTTTCCATATAAAACTTGCGTGAAATTCTTTGCAATGGATCCTCTGCTTGTGCAAAGCCGATGAGGGGATCACGAACCCAGTTGACGGCACAGATGAATTGCTGGAGTTGGCCAGCAGTCGTTGGATACGGTATATCGCAAAGTGATTTGTTCCTTTCTGGATCCTGTCTCACCACTTGCCCGTGGATAATCCGTCCACACCATTTAATTTCGTTGCACAGCAGAGTGCTCTTGCGCAGATTAAGATGTAGGCGATTTTGAACTATGTTGCGACCTTCCAGGTCTCGCTGAAGTTCTGCAGCGTGAGTTTCGTGCACTTCTCCAACATTTGAACCTCGACACAGCTTTGCAGGAGGGCCTTGATTAGCGGCCGCCATATTTGTAATTCAGTTTGGATTGACGATCATAAGATGGTTGTCGCTTTTCATGAGTCTTCTGGGCACCCCATCCGCCAAACTGAATATGTTGAGCTCGTTCACGTGGCTTACTGTTGAGGTTTGATCCCGTGTTTCGACGGGCTGACGCATCTTGGTATCCCGCATTCCAGTAGACCGGAATGCATTGGAGTGAAATTGGCTGGTGATCCCCAGTCGCTTCGTTCCTGGCTACCATTGCCTCGCGCAGGACTTTAGCCACCCTTAATTCTCATCATGATTTTTTTTGTTATTTTCAAAGCCGCCACCATTTTGACTTCGGTGGTCGTCATGATATATCCTCCATGATCGAATAGGCGACCACCTTGATGTTCGAAGTCGTTTGCGCGAAGTTGATCGCGTCCACGACTGCGGTCACGCCCGCGGCTCAAGCCACATCCACGGCTCAGATCACGCTCATGGTATTCCCTCGACCACGGCTTGGCTGGCGTCTTTAGCTTTTGTCCCTTGCGCAACTCTTGTCACGTCTTTGACTCTTACCTCTTACGTGATCACGGTGAGACTACCGGTCATCACGTTATCACTTTAGTCGTGGTTACGTTTCGAGTATATCACGCTAATACTGAGCACGCGCTTCCCTGCCCTGCGCCCCATCTTTCCCGTGCTGTTCTTTGGCAATGTCCAGCACAAGTACTTTTGAGAGTCCGTCCAATACAATTACCACGATGTTTTCCACGAGCAGTGTATACTTAATGTTACATCACGTCGAAAATATGGTACAAACAATCCGAAACTGAGTGGTATTTGTTGTTTTCAGTAGTGTTTTCGTATTTGCTGCATGATCGTCTTGGAGGTGGCATGAAATGATTATTTTCTACCAATCATCGTGGATATTGCATTTCAATTCAAATACTGTACAGCATGAGTACAATGCCTGCAATTCTCGTTCAGGGCTTTTTTTCGCCAACACAAATTGCAAGAATTCTTGCCAGTACCGATGGAGACATTTTCCGTCGCTCAATGTATTGGCGTGTACAAGATGAGACAATGAACGTGTTTTGAAAGAATGCATATGCTTGGTTTCTAGGCAATGTTGGTTGCTCAATGGACCTGTTTTGCTGTTTTGAATTGTTATGGAACACAATCCCAGGCCTCCAACGACCACCTCATTGCCATGAGCACATCAACTGCATATGGGATCTCCTTGCTGCTTGCAGCACTCAGTTCGTGCGGTAGCGCCATCAATAATCGAGATGGTATGTTCCTTGTAATGCCGCTTGTAGTATCAAGTGAAGTCAGCAATGATGCCAGCGTCCATTCGCTGCAGGAAGATAGTTATGTTTGGTTGCAGCATGAGACGGTGAACGTTGGTAAGTCGAACACCAGGGACCGATGGGTTATTAAGGATCAATAACACTCACTTGTTTTCATTGGTCATGCAAACGTTGAAATCATTAATCCGTTCGGAGAACTAGGCCGTTATCATCCATGCTGGTTGGACCGGTACAGCAGACCCATTTTTCTCTCGACTCAGTCACAAAACAGCGCGGTTGCTTGGCCTTGCTGATACAGGTTGGAGGCCGTTTGTCCGTACCACATGTGCTTATTGCAAGAGATACGGAAAGGCGGCTCTTGTCTTGCTTCATGCCTAATCGCGGTTGTCGATAATACAGGGAACGACGCTGAATAAGACCGCTACACCTATCTGTGATTGGTCCGAGGGCATGAGAGCATTGTCCAATCAGGGACAACAAACATTTACAACCTTTAGAGGTTTCGACAAAATCAAATAGATATTATGAGCCATGAATATAGATGCTACAACGTTATAATTTAAAAAGAAGTATCCACATACAATTGGGTTTACTCTGCGCCATGTTCTTGCAGGTTATCAATCATGAAACTAGATATTTTATTTCAAACTACCGGGAATATATTTAACTACTTCCTCTGTTCCACATTTCTTTTACGTTCGACATTTGAACGACCCCAAAAATTGATTTGACGACATATTTTCAAACAAATTATCATTTTATAAAGAGCATAAAAAACTACAGAAGGCATCCATTGGATGCAAAGCGCCACAGCTCGAGTTTCGCGCTCAAAACTCAACAGCAAATTCCAACCACCGAAAAAAAATACCCCACATAGTCCAACACAGTCATATTCAAATTTGCCGCCATGGAGGATCAAGTGAACCATACCCGCCGAGACCTCTCGAATAGCGTCAAGTTAAGAGTAATCGAACACCTCAAAACGTACCTCAATGGAGAAAATCTCAAGCGCGGGGCCTTCAAACGCACAGCTGAGTTGCTCGCTCTCCAACCCCACACGGTCGCATCAGTCTGG
>NW_008580152.1:402151-404766 GCF_000520115.1 Aphanomyces invadans
AAAAAAATACCCCACATAGTCCAACACAGTCATATTCAAATTTGCCGCCATGGAGGATCAAGTGAACCATACCCGCCGAGACCTCTCGAATAGCGTCAAGTTAAGAGTAATCGAACACCTCAAAACGTACCTCAATGGAGAAAATCTCAAGCGCGGGGCCTTCAAACGCACAGCTGAGTTGCTCGCTCTCCAACCCCACACGGCCGCATCTCAAGAAGGATGCATTGAGACGCGCTGGTCTTCTTATGTCCAATGTGACTTGCCCTGTGTCTTTGCTTCTCTAGAGAATTTTAACCAATGAATATCAGTGAACCTTTTGAAGCACCAATGATTTTCATTTCGTAATAGTAATGTGGAAAAAGTGTGTTTTCCTTAGCAACGATAAATGTGGAACAGAGGAAGTAATACAATTCATTGACTTTATTAAATCACTTTTGATTGGATAATTCAAACAAATATTCCAAGTTTTTGGCTTAAACTTATTCAGCGTCGTTCCCTGTAGTCGTTCTTGGCTGTCCAATGTAAAAAATCCAGTCCCATCCACATTATAGATATCCTGGGTGCCGAACGCGCTTATGATTTGATGGATCGCTTCCCCGCCGTTGTCCACGTCGAGTGAATTGCGGAGTCGGCCCCCACGTGACGTCAGTACATTCGAAGGTTGTTGTGCAGCTATACGTTGGAGCCATCCATTGGAGCTTATGACACGATGGCAGGGGTCTATCCTGCCGTCGAACTTATGACCACTGTTGGCAAAATGAGGTCTATCCAGACGCAGGGGGTCGTTTTTTGCCGAAATTACTCATTCAGCATCAGTTTTGTTGAACTCAGGGTTGCGTGGATGTTGGACGATGTATCGAGGCTTTGCTGACTCGAAGTTTATGTTTTAGGTTCTGATGGTGTGTTCGTCCTTTAGAATACTTCGACGTATCATGATGTGGACGTGGCAGCCGAATTGCTCCGCGGACCGCTTCTGGATGTTCGATGTTTTAAAGAATGCTCCTATCGAACTCTTTACTTCAATCGTCAGCCTCTTGCTCTCTGCTTGTTTGCACCGCTGCATTTTCTCACTGTTGGAATGTAGTCCTATTTTTGAAAATCAAAACAGCCTTGAAGGTTTTTCATTTTGCGTTCCACAAAATTTAACACGTCACTTTCATTGGCGGCATTTTTGTAAAAAATACCCCATTTGGATATCTGATTGGCTAGTTGGAAAGTGCAAGATCGCAGCTTTGGTTGGGTAATTTCTGGTCTCTGTTAGCCTTTTTTGGTTGTTGAGAGATGACGTGGCAAAACAGTCTGATCCCCCGAAGTTAACAATATCCGATAGTACTTCATACTACAATGTATTACTCCACACGCATTACCAGCACACAACCACAACGCCGACATGCCCCTTGTCGGCTGCTCGGCAGTAACGCCGCTCCTCTCATCCACCCGGCATATGACGCCCGCAAGCACCTGAGCTCCACCCAGAGCCACTTTTGCGTATGACTGTGTTGCCACGTGGAGCCATGACGAAGCTCACTACTAATTGGCGCTGCCACCCTCGCGCAACATAATGTCACTCGACTAAGAACTCGTACTCAATTCTCGATTCGCGATGGTCATCTTGATGTCGACGACACCTCCAAACAAATACTGATCTCCCCACCACTTTGAAAAGTGCAAATATTACAATTTTGACAGAGAAGCAAAGTTTGCAGGTATTCTACAGTGCGCGCCAGGTGGATAAAGCCACCCTATCATTCAAGTTAAAAATCCCGCCAATCACGAGTTCTGCTCCACAAAATGCACCAGTGTAACGAGCATAATTGGTGGAGTTATCACATAGAATTTTAGGTCAATTGGTTGAGTTGAGCGTTGTAGACTGCAACAAGAACGATATTTGACCGCGCCAGGGAAATCAAGCCACTTGCAGTTCAGACCCCAAGCAGCAACAACACCCCACGCACAGCTAACAGACTTTTGTCACGTGATTGGTAAGCACTATTACACACAAATACACTACGACAACGAACAATATCAATGCCATAGGATGGGTAGAGACGTTCAACTTTCTCCTGCTGAAAATGGCGCCATTTGGCCTTCTGCAAGGCCGGATACTCCAACCGGGCCATTGCATGCGAGCTCGGAAGGTCCAAGGACGTCGTGAGATGTTATTTACGCGACCCAGAGACCTACGACACGAGATACAACGGCATGAAGCCAAAAATACTCGTTGGCAGTGCGTGCCGACTTTTGCTGCGGGAAGCCTCCAAGGTGGGATCATCCGCGCGACTGCCCTGAATTTGGACGCCTCACTCCGAACCTGCCAACGGCGCCTGCAACAAAGTCCAAATCTCAATTACGAGAAGCGGAAGCACATGCCAAACCTCCAAGCCAAGCACAAGATCGAGCGGTTGGAGTATGCCAAGTGCCACCTCCGTGAGTCAACCAATTGGACTGAAATCATCTGGTCCGACGAGAAGAAGTTCAATCTCGATGGACCGGATGGGTTTCAGTCCTATTGGCATAACTTACGGAAGGAGCCTGACACCTTTTTGACACGCCAAAAGGGTGGTGATGGCGTCATGGTGTGGGGCTCGTTTTCGTCGAAAGGGTTGTCAGAGTTA
>NW_008580152.1:412921-417433 GCF_000520115.1 Aphanomyces invadans
TGTGCCCATGGAGTTGGAATCCTTTTGCAATTAGCATATCAATTCGTTCATAAACGTCTGCTTATCGAATAAGGACATACGTCAATAGCAATTACAAGAAAACAGGGTGGCTTTTTCCACCTGGCGCGCACTGTATACTTCCAATGACCGATGTAAACCAACTATTTCTATTCAATATTAGAGTGATTTTGCAATTGAAGAATTCCACGTAGATTTTTCTGGAAAGTTCAATCATGAAAATTGACAATTGAGTTGATTTTACAAACCGACTCACACCAATGACCGACGGACACGATGTACTTCCCCTCGTCGAGTCGATGATGGAGGAACTTGCTTCGACTTCCAGAGCCATTTCAATACCATGCGTCCGTTTTGACCTGGACACACACAGTGAGCAAGACTGTGAGTTTAACTTCTGCTTTTCCAAAAGTGAAATACACGCACTTTCGCGACTGCTCTTGCTGCCCAACCCAATCATCACACCAAGCCGCTATAAAGCTGACCCCATCGAAGGGATATGCATCGTGTTAAATCGACTTGCATGGCCCCACCTTAAGGAGGTCAATGTCGGCAGACACTGAGAATCGAAATGCAGTCTTTTTGCGTCTAGTGGCTTCGTCGTGCTCGCTCATGTTACTCTCACGACGTTGTTGTAAGGGTGGGAAGCTCTGTCTAGTGAGATTTTCACACGGGGAATTTCTAGATACAAATTTCCCCATTCGCGCGTGTCTTTACACCTCACAGGGAAAATTCTCAATTTTCGACATTTGCAAAATCGCTCCATTGTCAATAATACATGTACGATTCCAACCAGTTTATAAAATTGACGGTATAAGATTTCGTAA
This sequence comes from Aphanomyces invadans, assembly GCF_000520115.1. NCBI lineage: Eukaryota > Oomycota > Saprolegniomycetes > Saprolegniales > Verrucalvaceae > Aphanomyces > Aphanomyces invadans. The sequence continues at coordinate 413,767 of NW_008580152.1, forward strand.
ATTATTGGGCTTGACCCGCTTCAAAGCGGAGGGGAGATCAGTAATCAATTCTCCAACATCTTATGCATATATCCTTGAACGATGTGTAATTCGAGGGGTTTCCTTTTACATGGAATTCGGACTCTCGAGGAGCATTGATTCAGTCGAAAACGAATTAATGACTGACACGTTTGAAAAGACACATGTAACAATTCAAGAAGTTGTCGAGTTATCCATTAGACCTCCTGACAAAAGTCAAAATCCTCCGGAAATAAATTAATACCCCACGAATATGAATATGGATTTTCAAGGAAAGGAAATCATTTCGAATGGATCGATTCTACATGCAGAGTACTAACAACTTGGCAGAACTTACGTCAACAACGAATAAATGGATGAACAACTTTGGTGGTGATCATTTAGCGACAACTCGATACTCACGGAAATTACACGCTTATATTCTAATCAAAGGAGTCAATTTCGAATATAAACCGTGGCGGCGCAATGACCAGGCGAGCCAGTACACAACCACGGCGTCAAGTCTACAAAGAATCCATTCAGACCAGCCAGCTACCCGAGCTGCATCACCAACACACACACCATCACAAATGCAGCAAAACTCTCGAAGAATGAGCCAAGGAATCGCTCTCCTCGCAAATCTAGAGCAACAAAGAAAGTCAAAGCGAGCTAGATACACGAGTACACGCATTGAGGAGCCTGACGTCGACGAAGACTCCAACTCCCCCGTATTTGACACCTATCTTCAAACTCAAGGACCTGAAGGAATAATGACACTCACCAACTTCTCGCCGTCGGAGTTCAATCTCCTCTGGGCAGACATTCGCCAAGACGTCTTCAGACACTGGAACATTGGCTCCGGCCGCAAATGCTCCGTAAAGCCTCGTGACCTGCTTCTCATGATGCTCGCCTCACTCAAACATTGCGGTACCTGGGACATTGTTGCTCAGACGTTTCGAGTCACCACTGCAACATTCGAGAAACGAGTTATGAGTTTTATCGAAGCCATGCATCCGTACCTGACTCGGAAGTTCATCCATGGCATGGCGAGCAAGTGGACAATGCACGAACTGGCGGCCAATGGAACACGCTTCGAGAACTATCCACATGCTCGATATGCCACGGACGTTACTTTCCAGCAGACGAACGTACCGGTCGGGTCGTATGCTGAAAAGAAGCTCTTCTTTAGCGGCAAACATCATCTCTACGGTCACAAGGTTGAGGTGTCAGTGCTTCCCAATGGTCTTGCAATAAACTGTACGTCTTACCACAAAGGCAGTGTCTCGGACAAGGCAATCTTCGACGACAACTTGGACTTTCACTGGACCAACCTCACGAAGAACCCACGAGAGATTGAGATGACGGTTGTTGACGGGCAGCCTGAGCAGTGGGCAGTTCTTGTTGACAAAGGCTATCAAGGTATTCAGCATGAAGTCCGAGCCGTCCTCCACTCGGCTCGGACTTCATGGTGGTTTCCTTACCTTCGACGAGCAGCGCACGAACGATCTGATTGCCACTGATCATGTCGTTGTCGAAAACTTCTTCGGCCGACTGAAGACTCTTTGGGCTGTGTGCGGTGATGCCTACAGATGGAACCGTAAGAACTACGACGTTCTATTTCAGACCTGTGTGGCAATCACAAATGTTCACATACGATTCAACCCTCTCCGAGCTGAAGATGGAGACGCAAACACGCAGTACATCAATCGGCTCAATGCCACCGGGATGAAGAAGATCAAAGATAAGAGAAAGGCTCAAATCAGGTACCGGGAAAAGCGCAAGACTAGGTTGTCAATGTTTCTTGCCTCTGAATCTGCCATCAGTGGAAATGCATGCGGAAGTGAAACTGAAAATGTATCTGACAGCGAGAGTGATTGTGGGCCATCCCAACTCTTCTAATTAGGATATGGTACTTAAACTGTGTAATTCATGGTAGGTTTTATCAAATGGTGTTGGGTTTTTGCTCTTCTTATATGTAAATTGTTTGGTCATCTTTGTTAATTTTTAAGACTCCTTTGTTAAGGGTTCCTTATATAGTATTCAACTAGGGTTGTTTAGGTCTATCGTGAATATAGACGTTTGGAATTACTTGAATCCCTATTGTAGTATAAGTACTGTCTGCCTCTAATTGTGAATCACTTCGTAAGGTGGTGCACAATTCTGCGTTTGGTGCTCATAATGGTAAAGATTTTATGTTTTCGTGGAACAATTCACCCATCACATATCAACGCCACCTCTGCCAAAACATCGAGTCTTTAAACCCGAGGTCTATTGAAACACAAGGATGTGATGAATATAAGCTACCTCACATGAAATGTTTGCTCGCACTGCAAAATTTGTTACGTATGTTGTCGCGTTTGACGCCTTGTCCTACGATAGCGAAATTTGGCTACTTTGCAAATATGGATGGGAGAGGAAGTTCACCTCGACACATTGGGCAATTCGCTTGAAAGACAACATAAGGGCGGGTCTGGATGCCTCTTTGCCTCTTTATTGGCATTTATTATTTGTGAGAGAGCTCCCACTTCGAAATATCGTTCCAGAATGTGAAGAATAAAAATAAACATATTTGTCCAAATCATCTGGATGCCACGCATCTCACATCACAATTCTCAAACGAATTGCGGGGTGAGACGCTACTCGGCTGCCATGGTTGATGACGCTGACTGCCGAATTCTTTTCGGGGGAGATTCGCGAGCTTCAGAAATGCGACGTGGGTTTCTTCCGCTTTGCAAATCTGGTGCAGTCAGCTCTTCACGTTGCTCAGTTCGCTGGACGCCTCATTGTCGCCGGCATTAACTTCGACTTGGCCAACATCACATGAGGTCGTACGCGTGATCGTTGATTTTTGAGCGTGTCTACCCTTGGCGAGTGTGCCTTCATAAAGGACCTCGCAGAGCTCGAAGAGTGGGAAAGGTTTGTTCTTCCAGCGGCCAAGTCGGCACTTTTCCCAAGAAGGAAAGCATCCCAAGTTGTCGATACACATGACGAGGGACCTCGAGCGTTCCCAACCCATGCCAGATGCATTCGCCATGCGCCAGATCAATGAGAAATGCTCCTTGATCGTCGTGTTTCTTAACTTCATTTGAAGCATCGCGAATGAGTTGTCGGGGCCTTCGTTTAGCTTGGCGAGTGTGGCTGTCCAGACATTTTTCTTGAATCCGCTGTTCGAAGTTTGCTCGAGGCATTCGATTGGTGGATCATCTCGTTGATCCACACGGCGTCGAGGTCATCGCTCCATTTCATCATGATCTTCCCTTGCCAACTTCAAGCGGAGTATGTCGAAAGGCAGAACGAGAGACGGACCATGATTCAACATAAAAAATGGACGTGGAGAGGTGAATTTTTTTCTTTCAGAGGACGTCGAACTATTGGTCTCTCTTGTGATATATTTTATCACAATTTTGGAAGCCAGACAGGCCAAATTTGAGATATGAAGAAAAGCCATTTTTCTGAAATGTTGAGAAAATGGCTGTTTTCTGACATTTTTTGTGGCATCCAGACCCGCCCTAAAGGATTCTGCAGCTTTCATCATACTACTCTGATTGGGAACTATTGCAGACAAGTCGAAAAAATCATCTTCCTCTTTTCCGATTGGTCTAAAATTGAGTGGCTAAACGAAGCTCGTTGCGGACTAACACGAGGTATTTTTTGTTCAATTTTATTTGCA